>NW_026652277.1:40124126-40425042 GCF_009828535.3 Hylobates moloch
TTTTGAGACGGAGTCTTGCTCTGTCGCCCAGGCTGGAGTGCAGTGGCGCAATCTCGGCTCACTGCAAGCTCCGCCTCCCAGGTTCACGCCATTCTCCTGCCTCAGCCTCTCCGAGTAGCTGGGACTACAGGCGCCCGCCACCACGCCCGGCTAATTTTTTGTATTTTTAGTAGAGACAGGGTTTCACCGTGGTTTCGATCTCCTGACCTCGTGATCCGCCCGCCTCAGCCTCCCAAAGTGCTGGGATTACAAGTGTGAGCCACTGCGCCCGGCCCATGACAACTTCTTATCCTTTGACCTGTAAGAATGTGACCTTTTCTCTTTTGTGTATTTATTTTTAATCCTCTAGTTACCCTCTCTTACCTGAGCCCTCTATACCTTGCTCAGGTTTAATAACATGAATGAGTACATGAGACCACTTCAGAACTTTCTGTTTGTATAAGTATACATTCAAAAATACAAAAATATTTCTTAGCATTCAAGGTAATACTATTCGAGAATATTCTCTATACTAAGATTGTTTCTGACTTTGATTTGTGAACTGCTTCCCCACCTACACCCTCCCCTAAAATACATTCTGAGAAATATATATATATAATATATATATATATATTATATATATATATATAAATGGAGTCTTGCCCTGTCGCCCAGGCTGGAGTGCAGTGGTGCAATCTCGCCTCGCTGCAACCTCCACCTCCCAGGTTCAAGCGATTCTCCTGCCTGAGCCTCCCGAGTAACTGAAACTACCGGTGTATGGCACCAGGCCCAGCTAATTTTTGTATTTTAGGTAGAGACGGGGTTTCACCGTGTTGGCTAGAATGATCTCAATCTCTTGACCTCGTGATCCATCTGCCTTGGCCTCCCAAAGTGCTGGGATTATAGGTGTGAGCCACAGTGCATGGCCTAGAATATATAGTTTTTATATATAGTAGACATTTTAATGTATATCTATGTTTGAAATATAGCTTAAGAAATGGACTTAACCCATCTAACCATCGTATCACGTTAGTCTATCAAAGACCAAAAAGTAAATCTGTTTTGAAGTGAGGCATAAATTCTTAAGAAAATAACATGATATCATGTGTTTTTGAAGTATAGTACAAGAAATTCAAATAAGCAAATGACTGAGTTTTTAAAGTTAATATTTGCCTATGTATAATTGCAATGAAATGTGCAAAGCATAGAAAGATAACCTTTTAAACAATCATGTAAGATATAAAATTACCAGAGACGATCCATCTTTCAAAGCATAAAGCTTTCCTTGAATTAATTTCTATATTCGACCTTCACATATATCACTATCCTACAATATTATGTTGCTCTACAGCTGAATTCCATTTAGCTATGACTCAGTGCCTTATTTACTTCACTGATTGTATTAAGCCTACACAAATCATCAGAAAGCTTTAATTTGGCCTCCACGGGCTTTCTCTACTTCCCAGAAATGGTAACAAGGTATTTTAAATCCTCCCAACCCTAAGTACACATGTTGCAACATCACTACTATTTGCCAAATAAATTACACTACATGTATAATTCTCATCTTCCTGTGCTGACTAGCAGAACCAGCCCAAGGAAAGAGAAAGAGAGAGACAGAAAAAAAAAAAAAGCAAAAGCATTTCATTATATATATTTAAAACCACAGCACTCAAAATCTTGGTAAGGAAAGTCCCATTTGGGCAAAAATATGTCGCTGACTATGCAAGTAATAAGGTTAGGCTCACAGGTATCCATGGGAACCACTAATAAAAATACTAGAATATGTTTGAGAAGGAAGTATTGGAAAGGGGTGAAAACTTACTGAGGGACACATGCAATGGTACTAAATCACCACATACAGCACTATCATTAAAATGTAATTAGGCTAGTGGAAGAACCCATCTACCATATTTACAATCCCATATAATCATTACACAATAATCACATAACCATATTAATGCCATGGAGTATGTATTTATCCTCATTTTACATGTGAAGAAACTGAGGCTCAGAAATAGCAGCTGTGTTCAAAGGCCCACAGATAATAAGACATAGAGCAGAATTCATACATAAAGGCAGGTATCTAATTCTATGGGCTATGAACTTAATGACTATGTTTTTCCCTGCAAGGTAAATGACACCAAGTTTAAGATTTACATACCAAACGAAATGTAGACATTTTGAGTGTCTGCAGTATAAGATGGAGAGACAAGGATTAAAAGGGGGCTAAATAAAGTGTTTAAAAATAGCACTATAATGGGAGGGCAAAATGAAGAGAGGTACACATAGGTCAGGACCTAACACAAGGTTACAGAATAAAGGCCAAATTAACCATGTAAGACTACAGGGCAGCCAATGGAGAGCATGACTGTGCAGAGTAGTTGGCACAAGGCTGAATGCTCATAGGCACCCAAAAGGTACTGGCTGATTCATTTTCCTTTTTTTTCCCAGAATGTGGAATTTCCTATTGCACGCTGGCTTACTGCATGTTTCTTTTAAAAGAGAGCCTTTCTGTAATAATTCTTTTGAAAATTACAAGATAACAAACTATTGCATGAGTCCCAAAAGACTATTCAGTGTAATTCCCATAAACCTCATTACACTTGTCAAGGACAACAAAAAATAGGTGTTAAATGTGAAAGTAAATGTCAGCTTGCTATTTCTTCTAAAATTAACCAAGTAAACAGGATCATATAAAAGTTGGATATTGATAATAGTGATAACAGATTGAAAATTCCAAATATACTGAAGTCATCATTGGTTTGTCAACATGAACTTAAACTGTTTTATGACTACATAATGATCTCTCATTACAACTGCAGAGTGTAGGTAAATGTGATTTTTAATCAAATAAACCAGATATTCAGAGTTACTTTAAGATATGTAGTGATTCCTCTAATGAGTCAGTTTCAAAAAAGACTGATTAAAAGTGAATTATGTTACCATACGCATGCACCATACATACAGACATAGAAGAATACAAGAAAGTGATGTGCTATTATTAGGAGAAAAGAATTGGTATAAGAAAGAACACAGACAACAAAAGAACAAATCTTTACTTCCTTTAAACACAGCTTTCATAGAATGCTGCTAAAGACTCTTCCAAATAAAACAAAATCCAGAGCAGCACAAATTCACACATTTTTTCAAAAACCTTGTGTTTTTGAATTCTAACGATATTGTTTATAATGTTTTGCAATACATAAAAAAGTATTATAGTTTAATACATTTTCTTTCAAACAGAATCATTTGTGACTTTATAGTATAATGCTGCCCTTATATTCACTATGCAGCTTATTTTTAGGTATTTTTCTAATAAGAGCAATTATTTCAAAATTGTTTAGCTGAATCTTGCCATTAAATATCAAAGAATGATGTTTCACTTCCTTCTTAATACATCGAATACATGTAAGAATTATATATGGATTCATACTTCATTCACCTTTTGACTTGAGGATTTCTACAAATGTATCACCCTTATATTTCCTGACTTTGTTTTCTTATAAATTTCCACCTTTCATGGCCCATTTTATGTTCATCTCAGCTAAGAGCTAACAATATAAACAATAAGTACTGCTTTCAGAAACGACAGCAGTGTTTTTCACACCAAACATTTGTACATTTATGCTAAATGTTGTACATAGATGCCACAGAAGAAAAAATTTATAAGAAAAAATAAAAAGAGTAACTTATGAATAAAAAGAGTAACCTATGAACAGCTACTTTGGTTCAGGTTAAAGGAATCAGCACAAGATCCTTTGAATTCTATTGGTAGTAATGAATGCTGTGGGTTGTGGTGAATAGTTGAATGAGGTGGCAGAACAAACAATGGATACCCTATATCTGTTTAATCTATTTTAAAGTCAGACACAGAAAAACAAGGAGGCAATTTCAGCAACGTGAAACCTTCTCTAAAGGGACACTAAATAATGATGATTTCTATAAGGTTCTAATTCTAGAACTGTGTTCTTAAGGGTCATAGAAGCATAGAGATGAAAGTTACCTTAAAAATACATTATATTCAGATTCCTTCATTTTTCACAGATGAGGAAAACCAAGGCCAAAAGAACAAGATTGATTTATATAATGTAACTGGTCTTTATCACCTAGATTGAAATTTTCCTACTATTCCGTGGTTGAACGTAAATAATAAATAGCAAATAAATATCAAAACATAAATCTGCTACTTTTTTGAGTACTTACATTACTTACTGAAGTCCTATAATACATTGTGCTATCTCATGTGTATCTATATATATGCATGGGTGGGTATATAGCAAGGAAAATACTGGACTAGCGATGTAAAGGAGGTCTTGGTTTAGTTATTTTTCTGCTACACACATGCCTGGTAACCCTAGAAGAATGAGGGAAAATTATTTAACCTCTCTGGGTCTCCATTATTTCATCTAAATTATGAAAATATTCAACCAGATTTATATAATTTTCCACCCCTATAATTCTCTAGATACCAAAATAGCGTATCCAAATGAAAAAAAAAAATTGTCCAGAAAACCTCCTGAGTTAAGGTTTGAAAATGTATTTGACCTTGGTTAATGTGCTGCAGCTCAGTACACAAAAGATGAAAAATGGCCTATCAACAAATACATTCATATGAAAGGAAAAAAGAATAATCTCAAAATAGGTAATTTATTTCCAGATAACTTTTGTGAAAACAGATTTTTTTTCTATTATTCATGCATTTCAAAGATCTGAAATCGATGTTACCAGATACTGACAAAATTAACAGATACAGTCATTGATCTCCAGAGAATGGAATGTATACCCCGTGTTATAACTGAGATATCTGTCTAGAAACTCATTTTCTAAAGGATTAATTGCTATCCAAAAATGTACTGTAGCCAAAGCTACAAAGGAAGATTTCCAAAATATCAATACTCTTTATTACTGTTTATAGGTTATATAGGCTGTCACTGAATTCCTCTCTGTTATTAAGTGATAACAGTAGAAAGATACAATGAACAGAAATTTTGATTTTTAAAATAAAAAATCAGCTCTTAAATGTGGCTGATTAGAGGAAATTCTAACAATAAAATAAATTGAGGATTTCAAGCTATTAGATTTTACTTATCTAACCTCTGAGTGATCCCTATTATCATTTTCATTGTTACTATATATATATTTGATGATGCTATTTGTTCAAGGATGAGACTTTCAAATTTGAATAAACAGGCAGAGGGATCAAAACCATGAGTTTTTCTATGAGTTCATTAGGAGTGCTAATATATAAGCAATCACTTATAATTGTATCATTGAATCTTTTTTCTTTCTTTAGACTGTAAAAAAATGAAAAGAGACAAGGTGATGTTAGTCCCTCTCATTACAAGTTTGCATAGTATTGCAGTAAACATGTGAGAGAAAGTTGACTATCTTCGATGGCACAGTTGAGGTTTTCTCCTAAATTACTTCCTCAAAACATTGAAGAAAACAGTGCTTCTGAATGGGTTGTTTGTTCTCTTTCAATAGAATATTGTCTCTTATTTTTTTAATCCATCATTTTACAAAAAAACTCTATAAATAATTATTTTTACGTCTAACATTAACTGAAACCCTTCTTGATATTAAATAGGGAAACAAATTGTCTTTAAAGCTTCCTGGAACTTATTTCAGGTTTATTACCCAAAGCTGACCATCACAATAACTGGTGGAGAACATCCTGTTAGTATCAGAAACCATCAGGCAAACTGTCCAGCTCTTTCATTTTTCTTGACAAATATCTAGTGGTCTCTATCTGGGAACTTTATTGCCTCTCTCAATTTGCTTTCAGTGCCATCACGTCACTATTGCAAGATATTTTTGTTTCCAGAATTTAGCTGGCAGCAGAATAAAGAAAGCAATGTTAAAACAAAAAAAAAAAGGTGTAGTATTTAAAAAATTGTCATTACTTTTCAAATTATAGTCTTTAATAAAGGTGTGAGGGACTTTTTCTTCTTAATTTATAATTCAGGTTTCTCACCATTGTGTTGTCTTCATTTCATTTTTTTCTTACTACTTTTTTACTCAAGGTTAATTTTTAAAAAGCATAGGTAGTTT
Organism: Hylobates moloch; assembly: GCF_009828535.3. Taxonomy (NCBI): domain Eukaryota; kingdom Metazoa; phylum Chordata; class Mammalia; order Primates; family Hylobatidae; genus Hylobates; species Hylobates moloch. The sequence continues at coordinate 40,130,160 of NW_026652277.1, forward strand.
AGCCTGTCTTTGAAGTTAATTCACAATTATTAATATGTAGTTACTGAGAAGATAAAGAAAGAAATCAGTCCTCACTTTTTTCCTGCTTACATTCTGGTCTTTATAAATAAGAGTTAAGAAAGAAAAATAATACAGATTTCTTAAAAATGAATGACATATATTTCCTATTGAATATATCTTTAAAATGATTTGGTATCTTCAAATTTTATGTTATGATTTTTCCAGATCCTTCTATTATTTCTAATATTAATTTATACTGCTTTTAAATATTTCCATAGAAAATTTATTAACATTTATTAACATTTCCAGTATTGAAATCCTTATACTGTCAGGATGATTCTGATTTTAAAATGTAAATAACTGAATGGTTATTTCAATCTGACTTTTTGCATTAATGTTTACTAATTAAAAATTAAAATCTCACTGTATTATTATAAACATTATTATCCTATTCTTTATAAAGCCAGTTTTTACGTAAAACAGTTCTATTCATTTCAAAAAGTGATGATTTTTTACTCCATTCCATTAACAAGGAAAAAACTTTTAGACCACCAATCACATATCTATTTTCTAACACAAATAAGTTTCAACAGTAGCCAGTGCTATTGATTGAAAATATATTTCAATAAAGGTTACCTGCACATCAAGCAGATAAAACAGTAAATGAAAAGTACACGTTTTCAGACACTTTTATTTTCCTTACTCTTTCAATGTTTGCATTACAAAAAAAATCCTGCCCAACTTTGTTACCGTTAATATGGTATCTACCTTTTCTTCTGCCAAATCCTATTTAAATTTTTAATGAGGCAAATGTTTTATTTGACTAAATTAATTTTGCATTTATTATCTTCAGTTTAAATACATCATCACAATAAAAAATAAGGTAGACTAGTTTCTTAGTTTAGGCTGCTATATCAAGATACCTCAGGCTAAGTAATTTATAAGTAACAGAAATTTATTGCTCACAGTTCTGGAGACCAGCAGATCCAAGATCAAGGGCCCAGCAGATTAGGTGTCTTGCGAGAGATCTTCTTCTCCTTCACAGATGGTGCCTTCTTGCTGAGTCCTCAAATGGCAGAAGGGGCAGGCAAGCTCCCTTGGGCCTGTTTTATAAGGGCACTAATCCTATCCATGAGGACAGAGCCCTCATGACCTAATCATCTTCTGAAGGCCCCACCTCTTAATACCACCAGAATGGGAATTCAGTTTCAACCTATGCAGTGGGGTAGGAGGGGACATAAACATTCAGACCTTCCCAATTATCAACAAGTAGTCTCATGTAAAATGAGTGCTTTCTGGATCAAGAGACTAAATGTTTAATTAGATTAATAGAATCAAACAGAAAATTCCATTTGTCTAGGATCTTTCAATCAAAACCTTCATTAATAGGAGTGATGATACCAATATATTAACAATAATTGGTATTTGCATTACTTTGTACCAGTGAAAAAATTTAATTTACTCAGGTTTACAGAGGAAAAGGAGGAAAGTGCTTTAATATTTGATGTCTCATAGAGAGTAAAAATTTATAGCGTAGGTCGGTATGTTAGAGTCCTAATGCAAAATCTTTGATTTGTATGTAGTGTCCAAGGGTTTTTCTTGCAGCAGTACATTTGTCATGAGAACACCTGATATGTCATCCCAAGTTGTAACAACACCCAAGGTGGCAGTTATCTCAGAGAAGTCCAAAGTAAACATTCTGTTAGAAAATACTATTTTTTAAAAATGTTTCATTTACACTGAAGTCATAAAAATGTTGCAAAGCTTTTACATGTAAATATTTGTTCATTTTCATATTATATTTCAATTAATATAATAACTTTCCACATTCTGCCTTTTCAAAACAAGAATACAAGATTAACATCTACAAAACAGTGATCTCCAAGGAAAATAATGCCCTATTATCAACAAAGATACAAAAATGATGTCCACGTTTAATAAGTTTCATCAAAGATAATTTCATTGCCATTTGAATTGAACCAAAAAACCAAAATAAATACTGATGACCTTACCTTCTTGAACTGCTTGGAAAGGGTTGTTGCCATCAACAAACGTCACTGAAAATGTGATTTTCTCAGTCTGTAAGATCTCCTCATTCTGGTTAAGGTCACCAACTGCTGTGCGAAACACCTCATCATCCTTTTTGGCAGATTCATCAAAAATTGCTCCTAGAAAGAAGTGAGTTTTGCCATTAAATAATAACATAAATATTCTGTCATGCCCTCTGGAAATATGACAAGGAGACTTATGTGTTTAAAAAGCATATACTTTCACTTAGAGCATGCACTTTATTTATTAATGAAACACATTGTACTGAAGCAGTGTAATAGCTGAGAAGGAAGATAGTTACTTCTTGCAAATGGAATGATAAATAGTACCTCAAAGTGTTATTGCAGGGAGATCATGGGGAAGAAAATGTAATAGGTATGAAAAGCTTCTACATGACAAAGTATCCAATACATTGGATGTCTTATATCATGAAATCTTTAAGGAATTCATAGCTGGAAGATTTCTTTTATGAATAAAAGAAAATAAGCTCAGAAAACTTCTTGAGGTCCATTCACAGAATACATAGGAATCAAACCTTTCCTGTGATCTTAATTTATTTTTCATTTCCTTCCTTTCTCCCCCCCCCTTTTTTGAACATGGGTTTCATTATCTTTTATAGTAGTAAAGTCAATAATATTTATAGAAAATGTAAAGACATTCAAATCTCTGTGCAGAGGGAATGGAGAAATATTTCTCAAGGAACTAATGTAAGTCCTAATGGATAATTATAGCATTTTTTATCCATGTGTAAATACGATGATGATAAACACTGTGCTAACCTTTATTGAATATTTGGTTGGTAATGGAATATTTGGTAAACACATTGATTCTAAGAACAAACTGATTTTAAATACTGACTCTGTCACTTGTTAAGTATACGACCTTGAGCAACATGCTCAAATTCTAAACCTCACATTTGTCTAACCTCACATTGTATGTATCAAACACATTTGTCTAAACCTCACGTTGGGTGTATTAAACACATTTGTCTAAACCTCACATTGTGTGTATTAAACACATTTGTCTAAACCTCACATTGTGTGTATTAAATAATACACAGTGTGTATTATCATTATATACACAGTGTGTATTATAAAGCCAGTGTGAAGCTGGCTTTATCTTTTCACTGCTCTTTTTGTTTGGTTGGTTGGTTGGTTGTTTTTGAGATGGAGTCTTCTTCTGTCACCTAGGCTAGAGTGCAATGGCGTGATTTCAGCTCACTGCAACCTACGCCTCCCAGGTTCAAGCCTTTCTCCAGCCTCAGCCTCCCGAGTAGCTGGGATTGCAGGTGCACACCACCACACTTAGCTAATTTTTTTGTATTTTTAGTAGAGACGGGATTTCACCATTTTGGCCAGGCTGGTCTCGAGTTCCTGACCTCAGGTGATCCACTCACCTCAGCCTCCAAAAGTGCTGGGATTAAAGGAGGGAGCCACTGTGCCTGGCCATCACTGCTCTTTTATATTGGCATGGATTGTATCAGTCTTCTCAAAACATTGCCTTGTTTCCTATATATTTTGAATACCTGTCCATGGCTGAGAACCTGAGAGAAAATAATGAAGAATCTTTTTTTTTTTTTTTCCGAGACGGAGTCTCACTCTGTTGCCCAGGCTGGAGTGCAGTGGCGCCATCTCAGCTCACAGCAAGCTCTGCCTCCCGGGTTCACCCCATTCTCCTGCCTCAGCCTCCCAAGTACCTGGGACTACAGGCGCCCACCACCACGCCAGGCTAATTTTTTTTGTATTTGTAGTAGAGACGGGGTTACACTGTGTTAGCCAGGATGGTCTTGATCTCCCGACCTCCTGATCCACCTGCCTCGGCCTCCCAAAGTGCTGGCATTACAGGCGTGAGCCACCGCACCTGGCCAGAATTTTTAAAATTGACATATAAATTGAGTACTTCCTTAATATGTTATCAGATGTTTACCAATGAGATATTAATATTTTATTAATCAAATATATATTATAGACTCTAATTTTTACTTAACCTGTCTTTTCTGAACCAGATAATACTTTTTAATCTAAGCTCTTATAAAAACATTTAGACAATAAATGTTTGACCTATCTTGCTAATTTAAGCAGCTTTCATAAGAATTATTTTAATATGTGATAAATCCTTGTGTAGATCTAGATTAATCATTACAGTGAAATTTAATACTATCAGGTTTAGATATACAAATTTCTTTAATAGTTAGGAAGTATGATACAAATTTTTTATAATTGAAGCTGAAATAACCAATTCATTTTAAATCAGATAATCTAAATGTCTATTCACAAAGTAGTAATGTGTGTTTATACAAAGATGTTTCCACTTGTCATGGATTCTAAATGAGTCTTTAAAAAAGAGCTTCTTATCAACCTTGTTTTATAGCAGGTGATGTTATTGACTTCTGCTGTATTGGTAATACATTTTTGATGGAAGCATTTTACTATTACATGGCAGAACACTTAATATTGCCTTAAACATTAAACTTGAGTTAATAAACAGCAGAAACCTGCAGAAATGATAGCACATTAGTCAATCCTTTGCAGAATTAAGATATACTGAAAAAATGGATAAAAGAAACAGTTCATCTTTCTGCAAACAGCAAGGAAGTACACAGAAGAAACAGTTCATCTTACTGCAAACAGTGTAATCAAAGAACAGAAAATCTTATCCAACATTTCAAATCCCAGTTATTTATTTACTTTTTTCTTCAGCTATAAAAATCTCATCTGAAACTGACTTTGTACTACAGGAGTGCATGCAGTATTTTGTCTTCAACACAAGCATTCTGAAAACAATGTGATTAATTCCACAGGAAGGATCCTGGAACAGAAATTCCTTTCTAATTTCACCGGCTTCCAATAGTCACAGCAAAGTTATCCCTTTATTCTTTGTATTAATACACAAATATTACCAATCTAGATAATCCAATACTATAGGTACTAGATCTACTTTGTTAACTATACAGTTGCTCAAATGTAACATTCTTAACTATGTAGTTAACATGATGTCAAAGCATCTAGATCCTGCCCAGGTATTTTTATTAGCATGATTTTACACTCAGTTTTATTTTATAACGTTCATGGGAAAGGCAGATTAGACCTGTCAAGATAAAATAATTATTCCACCACTGATACACACACACACACACACACACACACACACACACACACACACACGGCATTTCATCAGTACTCTCTATATATTTCTTATTGGCCAAACTGAAGGGAAGGATAACCAATCAATAAAGCAGGAAAGGAACACCTCCTGAATATTCCTATTATAGCAATTTTTAGTCATTTCCATCACTAAAGGTTGATATTCTGTTCCTTTTACGGGGGGAGAAATAAAGGCTTTATGTAATCCTTATACAAACATACTGACATGCAAAGTCAGCATGTATTTTTAAATGAAAACTATATCATGTTTACATGTCTTCTTTTTTTTTTGAGACGGAGTCTCGCTCTGTCGCCCAGGCTGGAGTGCAGTGGCGCGATCTCGGCTCACTGCAAGCTCCACCTCACTGCAAGCTCCGCCTCCCGGGTTCACGCCATTCTCCTGCCTCAGCCTCCCGAGTAGCTGGGACTACAGGCGCCCGCCACCACGCCCGGCTAATTTTTCTGTATTTTTAGTAGAGACGGGGTTTCACCGTGTTAGCCAGGGTGGTCTCGATCTCCTGACCACGTGATCCGCCCGCCTCGGCCTCCCAAAGTACTGGGATTACAGGCTTGAGCCACCACGCCCGGCCTACATGTCTTCTTACATCTTAGAAAAATACTAATGTTAATGAGTTTCTGCTATATGTAATGCTACTGAATACAATTTTCATGGACTAATGGACCAATTGGCATATATATGAAAAAAATACCAAATTTAGGCAAAGTTCTACAAAAATATAATTGTCCACTTAATTACAATTTATAGTAATATTAAGGCAATGCTGATGTCTTAAATTTTCATTGTGAAGTGTTATAAGTAAAAGTATTAATGCAGGTATGCCCTTTGAAAATTCATAAATTATTGTGCAATTCAAAGCTAACTGACAAGCTATAGTACTTCTGTTAAAAAAAAAAAATGTTTTAGAAAGGTATTTAAATATTCCCAAAATACATATACTTACTTGCCAATTTTTAAAATGACAATCCAATTTCTTCTTCAAACCTAATAGATACATTCTTGGTGTCTGTGTGTGTGTGTGTGTGTGTGTGTGTGTGTAGATTTTTTGTGCTTGAAATAAGTCAGTACTTCAGACCATAAAATCATTTCACCCAAAAATACATTCACAAATATGCCTTTTAAATAAAATATTTATAAGTTCACTAACCTAACCAACTCAACAAGTCTCCAAACATTCGAAGATTTTTCTCCTTCTTGGTTTTATTTTTGGTGTTTCCTCTACCACGGAGGTAGTCCTTATCACATTAGCAAAATATAATTTCCTAGACCATATAAACTATTTTTATACTTACAGTGTGTATAAAAGAGCCTGAATATTTTAGACACTCAAGAATCATTGATTAAATCTTTTTTAACATTAAATTAGGTATAATCTTGTAAAATAAAATACCTAAATTCAGATGTATAGATAAAATATAAGTTACACCTAAACCTAAATTAATGACTTGAAAATGTACTTGCATGTTAGTTTATTGTCATAGGCATTATCATGATTCCAGAAAACCCAAGTTAGCAAGGTAATAATCATACACAAGGTAATTAATAATCATACTAAAAACTTGTATTTTAGTTTGAATATTGAAAATTTTGTGTCTTACAAATTTAAGAGGCAAGTGGAGTAAACATTATTTACCTGATAAGATAGTACAGAAAAAATGTGTTCATCTTGCACATAATTTCCTCCAACAATATTGAGAAAAAATTTGATATATCTTGAGGAAATTTTCCACAGCAAATAGAATTATTGGAAGATATATATATTCTATAACAACCTTATCAAGTTCTGTTTAAAATAAAAGACTCCAAATATTGAAACCAAGCATCAACACATCTACATTCCTCTTGCAAATCAATAGCATATCATCTAGAAAAACTTACATACCAACATTTATGCAAAAATGTTTCGTTGTATTTCATAGTTCCCAATGAAATCAAAGATAGCTGATCTTTATTTTTTTAGTCACAAAGTTCAAATTTTTACTCTCTTTACTCAATTTTGACAAACATATAAATTATATATGGTAGGTAATCATAAAAGGAATAAACTTAATTGAAAGTTAGCAAAGATGCTACATGCAATGAATCTTTTATTTTCTTTGTAACAACAGAGATGATTCTTTTGTACACGCTCTCACTCTCTCTACTCCCCAACTTTTTCCCCTCACTTTTTCTCTTTATGTTCACGCATTTATGCATCCAGCCATTCATCCATCTATTCATCAAACCAATCTTTCCTAAACACAGAGAAAACCATCAAAGCCAAGCCACTGTGCTCTTTAACAAATTATTTAGTGGCCAAATATTTGAAATGAGTTAAGTGTTGAATAAATAGTGGAAATAAGATGCCATAAGAAGATCATAAAAACAAGCAATCATGTTGTTTTTGTAAACTCATAGCTGAAAGGAATTTTAGAGATGGTTTATGAAAACCTTGTCATGCGGCCGGGCGCGGTGGCTCACGCTTGTAATCCCAGCACTTTGGGAGGCCGAGGCGGGCGGATCACGAGGTCGGGAGATCGAGACCACGGTGAAACCCCGTCTCTACTAAAAATACAAAAAATTAGCTGGGCGTGGTGGCAGGCGCCTGTAGTCCCAGCTACTCGGAGAGGCTGAGGCAGGAGAATGGCGTGAACCCGGGAGGCGGAGCTTGCAGTGAGCCCAGATTGCGCCACTGCACTCCAGCAAAAAAAAAAAAAAAAAAAAAAAAAAAAGAAAAGCTTGTCGTGCTTCATAAATTGTAGTGCAAACATTTTAAGTGTTTTCACCCAAATTGTACAGCCAAAGGTTACAAGATGTAGAGTAGGAGGTTAGGTGTCCTGGTTTCAAGTTTGGAGCTATGTCTGCCATATTATGCTTTTTTCACTTCAAGCATTTCTTTTATGGTGACTGTGTATATAGAGAGGGTACATCAGTACATATATGTGTGTGTATATACACATATACATATATATTCAATAAATAGTACTATAATGATGATTAGCCTATTAAATTCATTTATTTTAAGCCATGAAGGTTATAAAATTGATGAAATGTAGTAAAATGCTGATCATAAGAATAGTTTTACATAAAATTTAATTCCTTTGCCTGAGAAGCTTCAACAACTTTAGTTTAGGAAGTTAAAATAAAGAAAAAAGTGCAACCTTCTGCCTTGGGGAGTTTATTAGTCACAGTAGGATTTACAGTTCTGCAGAGCTATTCAGAATTGTTAAATCATCATATATCCTTACTGTTTTAGATGCTACTATTCACAAGTGAGTTTTTAATTTAATTCTGACAATGCATTTTGCATACACGTTAGTTGCACTGTGAGCATACATCCAAGTCAAGAGATTTATAACATTTTTTTCATCTACAAATGGTATTCCTACGATTGCCGGTGGAAATTATACCTGCATTTCAAAAGGAGGGCAAATAATAAAAGGCATTATAAATATTGTAAAAATCAGATTTCTCCTTTATTTCATTGTCTCATTCATGTTACCCTCAGTTCAAGGAGAAAAAATGTTAAACATGTTCAAAACTGCTAGGTAGTAAGAAAAATGAGCAGTATTATGACCAAAAGAGATTAGCATTTTTGATACAATTTAGTATATTTACTTAAGCATAGATAGTATCTTTGACACCAATAAGCATCTTTACTTAGCATAGTATCAGCTACTATTTCAGTGGGGTATCATTACAGTGAAGGTGAAGGCATTGTTTGTGTATATATGTATATAAATATATACACATATGCATATGTGCATATATATGTATATATGTATATAAATATATACACATGCATATGTGCATATGTGTATATATTTATATTATACATGTTCATATGTTTATATATTTATATTATACATGCACAAATAGATACATTTATTACATACTCACATATAATTACAACTGTGTATATGTAATGAATGTACGTATGTGTGTATGTAATAAATGTGCTTATTTGTGCATGTGTATATATATAATTATATATATGTGTGTGTGTGTGTATGTGTGTGTATATATATATAATTATAATTATCTGCCCAGGAAATATTAAGTTGAGATATCACCCACAATTTAATTCTGTATTACAAATGTTTCAGCAGCCTCTTATTTAACAGAACATTTCCTAATATGTTCTATGCTAATATCCTTGCAGGCATGAAATAGGGTTTTCAGAATCCTTTATCCTTTTATCATGAGGCATATTTTTCTCAGTTCATCTTATCTAACCCTTCACAAGCACTCTGACTACAGAAGTAAACCAAAACAATGACTCTAATTGTTGGAAAGGAGGTGCTGGATATACACCAAATTCATGACAATTAGCAAATATTATTCTGAATTAGAGAAAATTGTGCTTAGTTGTGTTTCTCTCCAATTTATAATAATTGAAATATTAGAAACAGTATAATTAATATTTTTTAGTACTAAGGACTGTACTAAGTGGCTCATAGACATTATTTTACTTAGTTCTGATAAAAACCCTTTGAGGGAAATGAAACTCAGGTTAAGTAACTTTCCCCAGGCCCAAGCTAGTAATAATTGCTGCAGAATCCACAGCTCTCAGTTTCTCAGCAATCTTGTGAAAACACTAGGAGCTTAATAACTGGCAATATATACATTAAAACAAATTTCCAGATAAGAAAATAATATGCATATTTTTACTTTCATAATAATATATATAGAGAGAGACAAAGTCTTTCTCTGTCACCCAGGCTGGGGTGTAATTATGCAACCATGGCTTACTGCAGTCTCAATCTCCCCGACTCACCTGATCCTCCTGTCTCTGCTCCTTGAGTAGTTGGAACTACAAGGGCATGCCACCAAGCTTGGCTGATTTTCAAGTTTTTTGTAGAGACTGGGGTCTCACGTTGTTGCCCAGGCTTATCTCGAACTTCTGAGCTCAAGTGTTCCTCACTTGAGGAACTATACTATTACTGTACCTCTGCATCCCAAAGTGCTGAGATCACAGGCATGAGCCACAACACCCATCATTTCATAATAATTATAATAAAATTTTATTGTATATTAAAATTCTCAAATAGGTTTCGATCTTACATTTTCTTTTATAAAATTTTATTAATTAGGCATATTTTTATAAAATTTCTAGTACTTCTTGCATACTTTGAAGTTCAATATTTGTCTCAGTGATTTAACTTATACTATATCAGAAGTTGATTTACCTGTTTTTATACAAACTTTATATTTAAGGATGTTTAGGGATAATTAATATATATAAAGATGTAAATTGATATGAATTTCTAAACTTTAGTTTAAATAACAATCTTTGCAGTTACCTTGGAATAGTGTTACGTGAGTTCCAATAGAATATGCACTATGACATTTTTAAGTGCAGAATTCAGAACAAATCTCTAGCCTTTCAATTTCTAAGGAGTTTTGTTGTTGCTTACTTTAGTGATGAATAATCCTAAGAGATTGACAATAAAATATAAAATAAATATATATAAATATATAAAGTTATTGACTTTATATATTAAGGACCACTGATAATTTACTTAGGTCTATAATATTCAAATTGCAGCCAGGTACAGAAACTATCTGGCTCGTTATTTTCCACTGTCTAGTGCTTACTTAGCACTTTGTTCTGAGAGTTCAAAGTACATTATAATATTAACTTCTATTCCACCCACCATAATTATTTAGCCTATAGGAAAGCATCATTTTTATTTTAAACATAGGAAATCAAGTTCAAAGAGGATACTGTCAAGATCACAGAGGGTATTAGTTATGATATAGTGTAGAAAGGTATAAGTGGAAGGAGAAAATTTCATGCAGATATTTAAAATGATTATACAGAAATTCTTGAATGTGTGTTGTAATTTACATTTAGCTAGTGTCTGAAGCATTTTTAATAATTCAGACACCTTTAAATTCTGTTTTCTTCAATATATTTTTGATAAAGTGACTTAAAATGGGAAGGATAAATCGTAGACCAAGAAGTGAAATTTTCATTACTGTCTCCAGAGATTTCTCCAGAGATTTATGTTTGAATGTGACATTTGCTTGTAGTGTGAAACAAGTCAAATTCAAAGGGATTCTTCATTCTAACACAAGGCCCTTTTCTTAGCCTTACTCTCCAATAACATGTGAAATCACATTTCGTTTGGAAAACCTGTATAGTTATCCAGAAACCCAAAACACATTTAAACTGATAATACGATTACTGGAAAAGTCTGACTGCTGTGTGTCTTCCAGAAGTATGTGGGAGAAAAGGAAATGTAGGGTGCTTGCCTAAGGAACAGGTAAGCTGAGTCATCCACATGGAGCATAATAAGAGGTTAATTTTTAAAATAATTTCATGTTGGAACATAGATCCTCTCGGAATAGTTTATGCATTTTATACTAGTTTAGTGAATAAGCATTTCAAAGATCAATTCTTTGAATAGGAATACTTTGCAATTTTTTAAAGAGTACTTGTGACTATTTCTAAAAAAAAAAAAATGGGGGGACTAGACAGTGAAAGCTCAAATATCTGTATTTTTTCTTGAATGAAAGCAGCAATGTTTAACTCTAAATTAGTTTACATCTCTTCTTACTGAATCCGTGAAGATTCAACCAGAACCTTGTGTGCTATGTTGCAGTCTCTTTCTCTGTTTCATACATCTAATTGAAACAATATCCTATTATTACAAAATTCTGCCATGACAAGAAGAAAAAGAACTGGTTTGACAATAGACACTTTGAACAGTGCACAGCAATTCAAATTCTTCCCAAACTCACATGATGCATTTTTTAAAAAAATAAATAGGCAAAAATGTGTAAGGTAGCTACTGAAAAGTATGTTCATGGAGAAAAGTTGCAGATATTTTTAGAAATTGAACAGATTTAAAATTTTTCTTCTTGTAACAATTTACTCTACCTTTTTAATATTACCTTCAACTTCCACAAAAAACTGTGAGAACTGGCCTATACTACTATAAGTAAAATCATATGCCAACGAAATAGCTGCATGAAACCATAGTGTGAATGTGATCCTCTTAGAAGGATCAAACTCATTTTGCACACAAATAATATAGTGTGGGCTGTCTTCTACAGAGTAAAAATTCTAATTTTATGTTTAAGACAAAAATTTACTCTGCCTTGATATAAAAAAATTATTTTACCTATCTGAATTGGCCAAAATAAATAAGTTGCTTGTAATTGAGCATTTTAAAACTTCTGTAAAATACTGTTTTAGTTCTGAAGTAAATGATTGCAGCCTGTAGAATATTTCAGGTAGGAAAATGGTACTCTTCCAATATAAATCTCAAACTTCATGGTTTATTAACTCTGAACTCATTTGTAATTTTTTTCTTCTTTATTACATGAATGTACATTTAACTAGCAAAAATGAAGATTTTATAGATATCCACTGATTATTTTTCCAATATGTCCTATAAAATATACAGATATTCCAGGGAATTGCCATGCAAAATATTTCAAAAGCATTAAGAAAACAGAAATTCTATTATAACTGTAGACTAGACAACTGTAAAGGAGACATGGGTTTCCCTTAGAAAGACGGCAAATTTTCTAGGTATTTATTAGTTGCAATATATATAAAATAGCAAATTATACTCTCTGTATACAGTTATATGTATATATGAATATATGATGAAATTAACTGAGTCCATTATACTATATACAATATATATACATATATAAAATATATATACATATATAATATATTTACACATATATATAATATATGTACTTATATACATATGTATACATATATAGTGTAATGGACTCAGTTTCATCTTTTAAGATCTGTATCATAGTCACAGTCTTTGACTTTTTGTATATCAATTACTTAAGAAAAATCAATTTCTAAATAGTACTTTAATAATAACTTGCTAGAAAATAAACCTTACAAAATGGTCAAAGTTATGTATGCTTGCCAGTGTAAGTTTTATTCATGTTAAGAAAAAAGAAATAATATTTTTAAACTTTATCATTTTTGTAGGTTATCTCTTAATCCTCATTTTACAGATGAGGAGACTAAGAATCAGAAAAGTTAGATGAATTACTTAATCACATGCTAAAACATACATGATATAGGACTTAAATCTAAAACTCTCTGGGTTCCAAGACCTACAGTTTTTATCCTATATAAACTACACCTATGTTAAAAACTTAGTCCATTCTTGAGATAAAATATTCTGCTTTTGGAATAACATGTGCTAGGGAAAGAGAAAAACAGTGAATGCCTTCAAACTGTGTTCTCAATTTATTTTCTTAGAGAGTGTGACACCAAGACATGGAATATAGTAATTCTCTTTTGAAGAAAAAGAAACAAATAAGAGCTGGAAAGAGCGAATAATTTAAAAATGAGTTGTGGGCCATGTTAGAAGCGATGATAGAGTATACACTGTGGCCTTTTAAACACATATTGAAAAATTATCTAAAAGTCAAAATATGTCCAGCAAGAATGTTTACTTATGGAACTTGATATTAAGTAATTTACCACAGAGCTCAAGTTAAAAAAATAAAAATAAAAAAAGTCATGTTTGGATAAATTCTTTTTGTTTTTTTTTTTTTTTTTTTTTTTTTGAGAGGGAGTCTCGCTCTGTCACCCAGGCTGGAGTGCAGTGGCGCAATCTCGGCTCACTGCAAGCTCCGCCTCCCGGGTTCACGCCATTCTCCTGCCTCAGCCTCTCTGAGTAGCTGGGACTACAAGGCGCCCACCACCACGCCCGGCTAATTTTTTGTATTTTTAGTAGAGACGGGGTTTCACCGTGGTCTCGATCTCCTGACCTCGTGATCCGCCCGCCTCGGCCTCCCAAAGTGCTGGGATTACAAGCGTGAGCCGCACCGCGCCCAGCCCTGGATAAATTCTTATGCCCCACCGATGTATGAAGACCCATAGTTGAAGTACATAAAGGAAACATAAGTAGATTTCTCGGGATCTTCTACTATGATTATATATCTTAAGACTTCAGATTAAAACAAAAAATATTCTTGTTTAAATAAACAAGGAAACAAGTTTCCTTCCTTTAACATAAGCTATAAAGCAAATTGGCAAAATATTTGTATCTGTGAATTCTGGTTTATTGGTAAATAGATGAAAATTTACGGTGACCTCGATGTGCATTTCAGTGTTTTGAAAATTGTGATTTAATGAAGAAGTAATCTGATACTACTTTAATATGAGTTTGAAAAAAATATATATGATGCATGTCAAAATGGTAATTACAAGAATTCAAATATGTAGATAGATAGATAGATAGATAGATAGATAGATAGATAGATAGATAGATAGATAATGATATTTTTGTTATTGAGATGAGGTTGCCCAGACTGGTCTTGAACTCCTGAACTCAAGCGACTGCCTCAGCCTCCAGAGTAACTGGGATGACAGGTGTGAGTCACCAGGCCATGCTTCCATAAATTTCGGAAGATGTTATTCTCTATTTAATTATGTTGTTTTCCATATATCTTTTGCTTTATTAAAGAAGTAGTTTCCCAAGCTTTAGGCAGCCAGACCTGAGAGGCTCTATCTTTTTATAATTCCATTTTAAATAAAAATTAAGAAACTAAGTTTCAGAAAATTTTAGTAAGTCATCACAAATCTTTACTTGAACCTTGGAAAAAACACCATTTAATTTATGTGAGATTCTCACTGAGACTTTTAGGCCAGCTAATCCCATCATGATTCACCACTGGCATCTTTGCTTACTGCCCAAAATGTATATCTCTAACCATTCATCAGCTCCTCATTTTCTCTATATTGTTTTTCCTTTGACAAATGCCTACCATACCTTTACACAATGCTAATTGTTCTCCACTCTGGCCACCTAATTCCATGGTAATTCCATTTCATTAATATTTCAACTCCTTTATAGAAGAATCCTAGCTTTTATTAAATTCTAGCTGTCTCTAGAGGACCTTGCTCTTCCTGTAGTCCTTTCAACTGGAGATTTATTTTTTCACATACCAAGTCCTGTTACAACCAGCTAACATTGCTTAGCTCCTTAAAAACAATGCCAAACCGTTACTCTTCCATTATGGAGTAAAATCATCTCTTCGGAATCCCTTGCCATTTAACTGTCCTACCCTCTGATCCTTCTCATCACTGTCACTGACTACCTCGTGGCCAGATGACTAAGTTCATTTTGTAAATTGAAACCTGGTTCAAAATCTTTCTGTCCCAGGTCCTACCATCATCCTTGGTGATAACAGTTGACTTATCTACCTTAGTAACAACTCGTTCTCATTTTTCTTAATTCTAATGTTTATACCTCCACTAAACCCACAGCCAGTAACAGGTCCCTGACATCCCCTGTATACTGTATATGAGAAATATTGAAATCTATTATCTAACACTCCACACAGTCTTTTTTTCAAGATTCATTCCATTATATCTGTTCTTCAGCCACAAAGAAACTTCCAGTCCCCTGATCACTGAGTCGATGGAGATTCCATTTTACAGAAACGGTGATAACTGACTGAGTAATAAGAGGCAAGTCAGTGGTTCCCTTTTGAATATGCTATGTTTCCGAAGCCTATTAAAATCAAAGTGGAGAATTTACGTTGGCAATTAAATACGTAGAAAATGGAGCATAAGAGAAAGAGGTCTGAATTTGAGACATATATTTGAGAGTAATCAAGGTACCTTTGGAAATTAAAAATCTGAGACAAGATGTTATCATATTAAAAAATAGCCCAAATAGAAAGAAGAGGGGCTAGAACAGATCCCAGACCCAGAATGAAGAAAAGCAGGGTGGGGCAACGGCACACCCAGGAGCGATGGCCCATCCAGGAGCAACGGCCCATCCAGGAGCAACAGAGCCAAGGGATCTCCAATACCAGCCAAGGGAAGTGATGAGTGATTGTGTGATCCTGGGAAACCACACTTCTACCATAGAGCTTTGCAAACCATGGATCAGGAGGTCCCTTCATGGGCCCATGCCACCAGGGTCTGAAACACTAAGCTGGGCAAAGTCTTAGGAGACCAGATGCTCAGGCACATGCAGAGATCCAGGAGCTTTACATACTCCAGCCCCAGGAACCCTGGCAAGGGTGTCTGCAGCTCAAGCAAGGCAGGAGGTCCTTCCTAGGAGATGCCCCTAGGAAGGGGGCTGAATCCAGGGAGCCGAGCAGTGCCAGTCTTCAGGCCCAACTTCCATAGCATCTCACAGGATAAGACCCACTGGCTTGGAATCCAGGACAGCCACCAGCAACAGAGTGGAACCTGCCTGAGAGGAGATGAAGCCCTCTGGGGGAGGGGCCAGGCTGCCATATCTGCTGTTTAGTCCAATCAGCCATTCCAGCTTCTGGGTTTTGGAGAGTCCAAATGGTCTGGACAAGGAAGGGTTCCAACAGTGCCACACAGCTGCTTTGCCGGAACGTGACTGGAATGCTTCGGTAAGCAGGACCCTGGTCCATTTCTTCTCAGTGGATGGGACCTCCCAGCTGGGGTCTCCAGCCATACCTGCCTGCACTTATTCTATAGATAAAGTGCTGATTTCTCTCTGGGACAGAGTGCCCTCAGGGAAAGGCAGATTGCCACCTTGGTTGTTTAGACAACTCAGCCATTCCAGCCTGTGGGCATTGGAGAGTCAAAGCCAATGGGCAGAGGTGGTTCCTCAGCATGGCAGAGCTGTTTATCAAGACATATCCAGACTGCTTCTTTAATGGGGACCCTGATCCACTCCTTCTCATGGGAGGGTCCTCCCAGCCAGGGCTTCTGGCCACCCTGTCCATGTTCAAGAGCCAACAGTTCTAATTTCTCTCTGGGAGGGAGTGTCTGGAGAACAACGGGGGTGGCCACCACCTTGGCTGTTCAAATATCTCAGCTGGTCCCGATTGTGGACCTTGGAGAGCCCTAAATGATAGAGAGCTGAAGGGTTGCCCAAGGTCTCCAGCCACCTCCTATAGGTGGGTTCAGGCTGGCAACCAGTCAGTATCTCCCTGGAATGGAGCTTCCAGAGGAAGAGACAGGCTGCCATGTTTGCTGTTTTGTAGCCTTTACTGTTGATACCTCCAGGTATGGGAAAAAATGAGGTGACTAGGGTCTAGAGCTGACCCCCAGCAGACTGCAGCAATGCTAAAACAAACAAACAGAAAAACAAACAACAACAAAAACTACAAAAAAAAAAACCATCCAAAAGTCAGCAAAATCAAAGATCATAGGTAGATAAGTCCACAAATATGAGAAAGAACCATTGCAAAAACACTGAAAACTCAACAAGCCACAGTGTCCCTTTTCCTCTAAATGACTGAACCACCTCACCAGCAAGGGCTCAGAACTGGGCTGAGGCTGACATGGCTGAAATGACAGAAGTAGACTTCAAAATGTAGATCAAAACAAACTTTGCTGAGCTAAAGGAGCATGTTATAACCCAATGCAAAGAACCTAAGCATGACGGTAAAACAGTACAGAGGCTGACAATCAAAATAGCCACCATATAGAGGAACATAACCAACCCGATGAAGCTGAAAAACACACCACAAGAATTTCCCATTGCAATTACAAGTATTAATAGCAGAATAGGTCAAGAGGAGGAAAGACTTTCTGAACTTGAAGACTATCTTTCTGAAATAAGACACTCAGACAAGAATAAAGAAAAAGGAATGAACAAAACCTCCAGGAAATATGGGATTATCTAAAGAGACAGAATCTATAACTGATTGGGGTACCTGAAAGAGATAAAGATAATGGAAACAATTTAACAAACATACTTTAAGATATTATCAGGAGAACTTCCCCAACCTAGCAAGAAAGGCCAACATTCAAATTCAAGAAATGTAGAAAACCCCAATAAGATACTCCATGAGAAGATCATCCTCAAGACACATAATTGTCAGATGCTCCAAGGTTGAAATGAAAGAAAAAGTGTTAAGGGCAGCTAAAGAGAAAAGGCAGGTGACTGACAAAGGTAAGCCCATCAGACTAACAGTGGACCTCTCAGCAGAAACCCTACAACCAAAAGAGATTGGAGGGCAAAATTTAACATTTTAAAGAAAAGAATTTCCAATCTAGAATTTCATATCTGGACAAACTCAGCTTCAAAAACAAAGGAGAGGAGATCCTTTCATAATAGAAAGAGGTCGTTCAGACAAGAAAATGTTTAGGGAATTTGTTACCACCAGACTTGTGTTACAAGAGCTCCTGAAGGAAGCACTAAATATGGAAAGCAAAAACCATTACCAGCCACACACACAAAAAAAAACCCCACTAAAGTACAGACCAGTAACACTATATAGCAATCACATAAACATGTGTACAAAATAACCAGTTATAATAGCATCATGATGACAGGATCAAATAGACACATAAAAATACCAATCTTAAATATAAGTGGGATAAATGCCCCACTTAAAAGGCACAGAATGGCAAGCTGGGTACAGAACTAAAATCCATTGGTAGGCTGTCTTCAAGGGACTCATCTCATATACAAAGACACACATAGGCTTTGGAGGAAAATTTACCCAGGAAATGGAAAACAGGAAAATAGCAGGGGTTGCAATCCTAGTTTCTGACAAAACAGACTTTAAACCAACAAAGAACAAAAGACAAAGAAGGGGATTACCTAAAGGTAAAGGGTTCAATTCAACAAGAACAGCTAACTATCTTAAATATATATGCACCCAATACAGGAGCACCCAGATTCATAAGCAAGTTCTTAGGGACCTTTAAAGAGACTTAGGCTTCTACAAAGTAATAGTGTGAGCCTTTCACACCCCACTGACAATACTAGATCATTGAGACAGTAAATTCACAGATACTCAGGACATTAACTCAGCTCTGGATCAAGTTGACCTGATAGATGTCTACAGAACTCTCTACCCCAAAACAATGGAATGTACATTCTTCTCAGTGGAACATGTCACTTACTCTAAAACCAATCACACAATTGGAAGTAAAACACACCTCAGCAAATGCAAGAGAATTGAAATCATAACAAACAGTCCCTCAGACCACAGTGCGATAAAATTAGAACTCAAGATTCAGAAGTTCACTCAAAACCATACAACTACATGGAAATTTAACAACCTGCTCCTGAATGACTTTTGGGTAAATAATGAAATTAAGGTAGAAACCAACAAGTTCTTTGTAACTAATGACAACAAAGAAACAACATACCAGATTAACTGGGATGCAGCTAAAGCAGTGTCAAGAGGGAAATTTATAGCACTAAATGCCCACATCAAACAGCTAGAAAGATCTCAAATTGACACTCTAACATCGCAACAAAAGAACTAGAGAACCAAGAGCAAACAAACCCCAAATGCTAGCAGAAGATAAGTAATAATCAAGATCAGAGCAGAACTGAAGGAGATAGAGACATGAAAAACCCTTCAAAAACTGAAATCCAGAAGCTGTTTTTTTTGAAAAAAATAAATAAAATAGACTCCTCACTAGACTAATAAAGAAGTAAAGAAATAATATTCAAATAAATACAATCAGAAATGATAAGGGAGATATCACCACTGACCCCAAAGAAATACAAACAACCATCAGAGGATACTATAAACACCTCTGCGCCCATAAACTGGACAATCTAGAATAAATGAACAAATTCCTGGAAACATACACTGTCCCAAGACTGAACCAGGAAGAAACTGAATGCTTGAATAGGGCAATAATGAGTTCTGAAACTGAGGCAGTAATAAATAGCCTAATAACCAAAAAAAGCCCAGGGTCAGATAGATTCATGGGTGAATTCTACCAGAGGTACAAAGAAAAGCCAGTACCATTCCTACTGATACTATTCCAAAAAAAAAATGAAAAAGAAGGGCTCCTCCTTAACTCATTCTATGAGGCCATAATCATTCTGATACCAAAATCTGACAGAGACACAAGAAAAAAAGAAAACGTCAGGCCAATATCCTTGGTGAACATCTATGTGAAAATACTCAACAAAATACTGCTAAACTGAATCCAACAGCACATCAAAAAGTTTATCTGCCATGATCAAGTAGGATGCAAGGATGCTTCAACATACACAAATCTCCAGGATGCAAGGCTGATTCAACATATGCAAACCAATAAATGTTTAAAATTATCTTTTTTTGTTTTGTCTCTGCCAGGCTTTGGTATCAGGATGATGCTGGCCTCATAAAATGAGTTAGGGAGGATTCCCTCTTTTTCTATTGATTGGAATAGTTTCAGAAGGAATGGTACCAGCTCCTCCTTGTACCTCTGGTAGAATTTGGCTGTGAATCCATCTGGTCCTGGACTTTTTTTGGTTCATAAGTTATTAATTATTGCCTGAATTTCAGAGCCCGTTATTGGTCTATTCAGAGATTCAACTTCTTCCTGGTTAGTCTTGGGAGGGTGTATTTGTCGAGAAATTTATCCATTTCTTCTAGATTTTCTAATTTATTTGCATAGAGGTGTTTATAGTATTCTCTGATGGTAGTTTGTATTTCTGTGGGATGGGTGGTGATAACCCCTTTATCATTTTTTATTGCATCTATTTAATTCTTCTCTCTTTTCTTCTTTATTAGTCTTGCTAGCGGTCTATCAATTTTGTTGATCTTTTCAAAAAACCAGATCCTGGATTCATTGATTTTTTGAAGGGTTTTTTGTGTCTCTATCTCCTTCAGTTCTGCTCTGATTTTAGTTATTTCTTGCCTTCTGCTAGCTTTTGAATGTGTTTGCTCTTGCTTTTCTAGTTCTTTTAATTGTGATGTTAGGGTGTCAATTTTAGATTTTTCCTGCTTTCTCTTGTGGGCATTTAGTGCTATAAATTTCCCTCTACACGCTGCTTTGAATGTGTCCCAGAGATTCTGGTATGTTGTGTCTTTGTTCTCGTTGGTTTCAAAGAACGTCTTTATTTCTGCCTTCATTTCGTTATGTACCCAGTAGTCATTCAGGAGCAGGTTGTTCAGTTTCCATGTAGTTGAGCTGTTCTGAGTGAGTTTCTTAATCCTGAGTTCTAGTTTGATTGCACTGTGGTCTGAGAGACAGTTTGTTATAATTTCTGTTCTTTTACATTTGCTGAGGAGTGCTTTACTTCCAACTATGTGGTCAATTTTGGAGTAAGTGCGCTGTGGTGCTGAGAAGAATGTACATTCTGTTGATTTGGGGTGGAGAGTGCTGTAGATGTCTATTAGGTCCACTTGGTGCAGAGCTGAGTTCAATTCCTGGATATCCTTGTTAACTTTCTGTCTCGTTGATCTGTCTAATGTTGACAGTGGGGTGTTAAAGGCTCCCATTATTATTGTGTGGGAGTCTAAGACTCTTTCTAGGTCTCTAAGGACTTGCTTTATGAATCTGGGTGCCCCTGTATTGGGTGCATATATATTTAGGATAGTTAGTTCTTCTTGTTGAATTGATCCCTTTACCATTATGTAACGGCCTTCTTTGTCTCTTTTGAGCTTTGTTGGGAAATCAATAAATGTGATTCATCACATAAAGAGAGCTGAAAACAAAATCCATGTGATTATCTCAATAGATTCAGAAAAGACCTTCCATAAAATTCAACATCCCTTCATATTAAAAACTCTCAATAAACCAGGTATTGAAGGAACATACCTCAAAATAATAAGAGCCATATATGCTATACCCACAGCCAATATCATACTGTGTGGCAAAAACTGGAAGCACTCCCCTTGTAAAACTGGCACAAAACAAGCTTGTCCACTGTCAAGACTCCTATTCAACGTAGTATTGGAAGTTCTAGCCAGGGCAATCAGGCAAAAGAAAGAAAGACATTCAAATACAAAGACAGGAAGTCAAAATATCTTTGTCTGCAGATGACATAATGCTCTATCTAGAAAACTCCATCATCTCAGTCGAAAAGCTGCTTAAACTGATACACAACTTTAGTAAATTCTCAAGATAAAAATAAATATGTAAAAACCAGTAGCATTCCTACATGCCAACAACAGACAAGCTGAGCACCAAATCACAAATGATCTCTCATTCACAAATGCCACCAAAAGAATAAACTACCTAGGAGAGAACAAGGGAAGTGAAGGATCTCTTCAAGAAAAACTATAAACCACTGCTCAAATAAATCAGAAATGACACAAACAAATGGAAAAACATTTCATGCTTATGGATAGGAAGAATTAATATTGTGAAAATGACCACACTGCTCAAAGCAATTTATAGATTCAATGTTATTCCCATTAAACTCACATTGGCATTCTTCAAAGAATTAGAAAAAGATAATTTAAAATTCGTATGGAGCCAAAAATAGCCCGAATAGCCAAGACAATCTTAAGCAAAAAGAACAAACCCAAAGGCCACATGCTATCTCACTTCAAACTATACTACAAGGCTACAGTAACCAAAACAGCATGGTACTGGTATAGAAACAGATACATAGACCAATGAAATAGAGATACCAGAAATAAGACTGAAGAACTATAACTATCTGATCTTTGATAAAGGACAAAAACAAGTAACGGAGAAAAGATTCCCTGTTCAATAAATGGTGCTCTGAGAACTAGCTAGCCATATGCAGAAGACTGAAACTGGACCCCTTCCTTACACCACATACGAAAATCAACTCAAGATGGATTAAATGTTTAAATGTAAAATGGTAAACTAAACAAACCCTTGAAGAAAACCTAGGCAATACCCTTCAGGACACAGGCATAGGCAAACATTTCATGAAAAAACATCAAAAGTTATGCAACAAAAGCAAAAATTGACAAATGGGATCTAATTAAACTAAAGCACTTCTGCACAGCAAATGAAAGTATCAACAGAGTAAAAATACCACCTACAAAACGGGAGAAAGTTTTTGCAATCTATCCATTTGACAAAGGTCTAATATCCAGCATCTGTAAGGAACTTAAACTCACAAGAAAAAAAAAACATTAAAAAGTGGGCATTGGACATGAACAGACACTTCTCAAAAGAATGCATACATGTAGCCAAAAAACATGAAAAAAGATCAACCCCACTGATTATTAGAGAAATAGGAATCAAAGTGACAATGAGATACCATTGCACACCACTCAGAATAGATATTATTAAAAAGTCAATAAACAACAGATGCTGGCAAGGTTGTGGAAAATAAAGGAATGTTTTTACGATGTTGGTAGGAATGCAAGTTAGTGCAACCCCTGTAGAAGACAAGGTGGTGATTCCTCAAAGACCTAGAGACAGAAATACCATTTGACCCAACATTCTCACTACTGGGTATATACCTGAAGAAATATAAATCATTTTATTATAAAGATACATGCACGTGAATGTTTATTACAGCACTATTCACACTAACAAAGACATGGAATCAACCTAAACATTCATCAATGTTAGACAGGATAAAGAAAATGTGGTACATATACACCATAGTATACTATGCAGCCATAAAAATGAATGAGATCGTGTTATTTGCATGGACATGGATGGAGCTGGAGGCCATTGTCCTTAGCAAACTAATTCAGGAACAGAGAACCAAGTACCATCTTTTCTCACTTATATGTGGGAGCAAAATGATAAGAACATATGGACACATGTCAGGTAACAAGATACACTGGGACCTGTTGGAGGGGGTGGGGTGGGAGGAGAGAGCATCAGGAAGAATAATGGATGCTGGCTTAACACCTGGGTGATAAGATGATCTGTGCACCAAACCACCATGGCACACTTTTGCCTATGTAACAAGCCTGCACATCTTGCACATGTACGCTTTAACTTAAAAGTTGGGAATTTAAAAAAAGAAAGAAAATGTGGTACATACACATCATTGAATACTATGCAGCCATAATAAAGAACAAGATCATATTATTTGCAGGAAAATGGATGGAACTGGAAGCTGTTATCTCTAGCAAACTAATGCACGAACAGAAAACCAAATATAGCACATTCTCACTTATAAGTTGGAGCTAAATGATGAGAACACATGGTCACATGGAGGGGAACAACAGACACTGGGACCTACTGGAGGGTGGAGGGTGGGAAGAGGGAGAGGATCAGAAAACATAACTAATGGGTACTAGGCTAAATACCTGGGTATTGAAATAATCTTTAGAACAAACCCCCATGACATAAGTTTACCTATATAACAAACCTGCACATGTACCCCTGAACTTGAAATAAACTGAAAAAATATATATTTTTAATGAAATTTTGCACTTCAAGTTCTGACAAGATGACAGACTAGTAGAGTTCCTCATTCCCTCCATCAAAATCAAATATTCAGAAACTTCAGAAGAATAAAGGTAGCACATATCTGAGGAACTAACAAAAAACTGAGAGAAACCATGGGGAGACAAAAGATTGTTGTAAAAGTTTCTTCGTATGTCAGGGCAGCCTTGAATGGTATCTTGACACACCTGTAGAAACAGTCAAAATCCTCCCAGGGCTTATTGAGTCTTCTGTAATCAGACACCTTGCTACATTTCAGACCTCACATCCTAGTATTCGGCCTCTTCCTCACTGACATCCAGTTACCCAAGTCTTTTTGTTGCTCCTGCAATACAAAAAGTATATTCCCATCTCAGCAGTCCTGATCTTGTTATTCCTTCTGCTTGTAATGCTCCTTCTCTTACAGAAAAACACAGCTTTTTCCTCAACTGCTTCAGGTCTTGCTCAACTTCTTAGTGAGACCCTCCTTCATGACCCTGCTTAAAACTATAGCCTTTGCCTTCAATCCCTTTCTGCCATCCCTGCTTTTTCTTTATAGTTTATATGGCCATCTGATACATTACATATCTTAACTATATATCTCTTGTTTATTATTTCCCTCTCTTTCAAATGCACTTTCCATGAGGGCAAGGGGTTTTGTTTGCTGTGTTAACTCTGAAGTACCAATGCAAAGAAATGTGTTCATTGCATATTAGGTAAGTAGTAAAAGTTCATTGAATAGATAGATAAAATATGATTATATGATTGAATATTTTAAAAGATATCACCAATCATAAAATTAATAGTGTAGTAAGACTTCTAAAGAATATTTAAAGTATGTATACTAAGTTCTTGAGCCAAAATTGTTGGCAAGAGATCATATCTCAGGTTTATCTGCCTTTGACTTCACCTTGTAGATGCTTTTATAAATCACTAAACATTTGAAAAGAATGTCCTGAAAAGCTGCAAGCTCTAGGATCCTATTTTCCCGATGAAACTTTGTTTTATTTCTCTAAATGCAGTTAGATTTATTAGAGCAAATATTTAACACATTCCAAGTATCCTTCTTGAATTAAGATATAACGAAGCAGCAGAAATCATCAGAGTTCAGTAATGCTATAGATATTCAAATATGCCATGAATCTAAGCAAGCACATTTTCCTATAGAAGTTGCAAATTTAAGCCTATCAGGTATATAACTCAGAAATAAGAAAAACCACTGTGTAGATAAATCATTTATATGTAATAGAAAACAACATATTCTAGTATTTGAGAAGAATATAATTTTGAAGTTAAAAAAGTCAGGGAATTATAAGGGAATTTAAAAAAGAAGAAATGACATCATTAGAAAGCTTGATAATGTCAATGGAGGTTATCTGATCCAATAAGTTTTGGTGGTATTGCAGGTTATTTCATACATAAATTAATGTCAACATATTACTTTTCTGTAATACTTGTTTTTGCAAGTGAAGTAGTGAACAATCAAATACAAATCTGATTATTTTCAAAAAGATATTAATTTCAAATTTCTAATTATTTTCAAAAAGATATTAACTGAATAAAACCTCTGACAAGTAAGTAAATGAGAGGTACAATGTTAATCACAGTGAAACAAATCTCCAGAGTGGGCAGCTCTTCAGAAACGGGGATATAAGATTCAAAAACTTTTAATAGTAAGCTTTCCTACCTAACCATTGCAGTGAAAATCATTCACAACTAGTACCAGCATTTCACATACTAGTCATACTTTGAGTGAAACTCTGTAATATGTGCCTGAAAATGTATCATCTTTTGCACATTTTAGCACCATTTATTTCTAGTTTTCATAGTTATATAGAAATTCTTCCAATTATTTACTTTTAGTGTGAATAAAACAATATCTGTACTGTCCCTTTACATAGTGTAAATTAGTTATCACTCTATAGTAATAGCATAATTTCTTCAATCATTCTCTAGAAAAATATCTCAATGTACAGTAAGGAGCATAGAGAGACAAGAAAATTTCTCAACACGTTTTCCAAAGAGAAACTTCCTGTAGCTTTTCTGCCATTGTGAAGGAGGCATGTCAGCTGTTGACAGGAGAATGAATAGATCCAGTCAGGCTTAACATGCATCCTATTGTCCGAAACTGTGTTCATTGGATATGCTGTCAACAAATTTTCTGGTCCCCCTTTTGCGTTGTTGGCAAACTTTATTTTATTCCTCTAAATGCAATTAGAGAGTTACGTGCTATGCAGAATAATGACTCTTGGCTTCATTTTCCATCTTAAAAAAAGAAAAGAAATATTTCCATATTGAAATGAATAATAATAAAGACTTTTTAGCTTTTTTTCTGTGCATGAAAATCATATTTTGAGATGCTCTCTGTTGAGTAGTTTTTACTTTTATTTTAACATGCATCACACATACCTCCCCATATTAAGTAAATACTTCACCAAAAATTTTGCGCCAGCTGCTAGGCATATCTACACAATTTATTGAAACCTCTTAGGCCTTCAAAACCATAAATAGTCGGCGAAGAACACATGAACCTCCACTGTTTCCCAATATTCCTAGC
Source organism: Hylobates moloch (assembly GCF_009828535.3). Lineage (NCBI taxonomy): Eukaryota > Metazoa > Chordata > Mammalia > Primates > Hylobatidae > Hylobates > Hylobates moloch. The sequence goes on from NW_026652277.1 coordinate 40,156,949, forward strand.
TTACACATAGGGATTGTATAGGTAAACTCAACCCCTAGCTAATACTTGATTTCTTCTTTGTGATATCCTGAGGAGAGAACCACACAGTGCCAGACTTCTAACATACAAAACTGTGAATTAATAAATATGTGCTATTTTAAATTGCTAAGTTTGTGGTAATTTGTTACACAGCAATAACAAACCAATACACTCAATTAGCATTCTTTAAACTTTGAACTTTATTTTTCTTCATAATAAATTATTCACTAGTGTCTGAGAGCAACTAGCACTGGGCCTATACAACATGGGAGAAAAAGACTTGTTAATTTCTTTCCTTTCTTTAGCACACACCATAGGAGTATGTACATATGCCAGGCACTGTACCACTGTACCACTGCATTAGGAACTAGTAGTAGAAACTGAAGTCAGATACCAGTCTTGAAGAGATTATAGTCTAGCTATAGAAATGGATAGATAAATAGATAGATAAAATTTAGTAGATAGATAGATAGATAGATAGATAGATAGATAGATAGATAGATAGCAGTATAATAGCTTAAATGCTATAATCAAGAAATTATGTTAAGGGAAAAACCTGCAATTGTGAAAGCTTTAAAATATTTCCCCTGTGGGATATAATAGTTTGATCTTCTTATATTGTCATATAAAGTGGGAATATATATAAAGCTTCTAGCTCCTAGCAAGCATATGAATTCAGTAAACTAAAAATATACTAAGAAAAATAATATGAATTGACAGTGTTGATTCACATATTTTTATAATGTGTATATTGTTTCCAGCCTGGGTGCTTTTCTTGTAAAGAAACATCACTTTCGGAGAATTTCCTCATCGATTCATCACTATAAAACTAATAATTTTTTAATAAAACATATTATCAAAATTCTCATATGAAAGTAATAAGCAACATAACTAGCATCTAAAGATAAAATTAAGACCCAGAAGTGTGAGGTAACTTGTCAAAACTATATGCCTTGTCAAAACCATTCCCACATTTGTAGTTAAAATTAAGATCAGATCCAGGTACAGAAGCTAATAATTCTAAAGCCAATAATGTAATGGTGATCACTTGATAGGGGAACAGCAAATGCATTCTGGCATGAGATACTTCTGAAACATTTGATGAACAGACCTACAAACTACACTGATAATACAGGGCATATTTTAGGACTGGAAAGAAAAAAATATATTTGGCCTTGTAGCAGGAAAATATATATTTTATAAGTATATGACATTCCAAATAGTTTGGCTTTATTATTTTTAATTTCAACATGTTTCACAAAGTAGTGTTTGCATTTTAAGTGTATTGGTTAACCACCTTTAACTGAAACATTTGCCTTAGGAATGTTTGAGATTCTTTTAGTATATGTACTGCTGAAGCGAGCACTTGAGATTCTTTTAGATGTTAAATTTATATTTCTTTATTTTCAAAACTGTATTGTTCTCAATACTGATGAGGGTTAGAAACCCTTCTACTCTCTAAAGAGATGGCCTTCTTCTATTTCATTTAAAAAGGAATGCTATATATTATCATGAATTTTACGATGAAATGACCTCTCCTCGATATTATCAGGTGCTCTATTGGCACTTGTTTAAGTGTCTATCAACCTTGATTTGTACTAATGTAATGCTTATATGTCTTTCTTCTCCATTAAAATTTTATCCCTCAGGGGCAACAATGGTTTTTTTAATCATCTTTCATACCTCATATTTATCTGTGCATACTAGTAATTAATTAATTTTATCACATTAAGTTCATATGGGTATGACTATGGTATAATTAAAGTTAGCCTTATTTAAAATAATTTTTGTTTGACTCTTAGAGTTTATTTTTCCCCATGTGGATGAAACCTAAGTATTAAATAACATACACATAATTTCTTATTTCATTTGGTGTATAGACTAGGACTAAGGGTAAGACAGACCCATGAGTTTCCAAATATGTAGTAAAATGTGACATAATCCATGTATTTGAATTAAATATTATAAAGATTAAAAGAGATTCAGAAATCATGGATAGATGAAAGAATGTTACGTGGAAGAATATAGTTTTAGTAGAACCTTGCAGAATAGGTAGAAGTAAGACATGTAAAGAGTAAAGAAAGGACAAATTTAGAAAGGAACAACATAAGAAAAGTCATGGAAGTAGATGATGTATGGAGTGTGCACTGATAGATATTTCATTTAGCTGAACACTAGGGTTCATGAGAAGGTGTAGAGAGAAGTAAAGGTAATTGAGTAGGTTGGAACTAGAAGGAAGATAAAAATATCTGACTAATTTGACACAATTATATTTAAGATATAATTAACTTTACATAAATCTCAGAAATAAAAAATGATCTGAGTTGACTGACTTCCCTCATTAGTCATATGCTGAAAATCTGGTAAGGAAAGAGACTTATAATACTGAGACAATATACTAGGCAGTCATTAAAGAATAAAAAAGAAAAAAGCATTAAGTGTTTCTAGTAGAACTGTATTCAAGAGGAGCGTGGTAAAATTAGAACTATACATAATCCTCTCCTGCTATTTTTGCAAGGGAAAATAGTAGTATTATTAGGCTTGGTAGAAATTTTCAACCATTATAAGCATAAAATCAATTTTCCAGCTCAGCGCTTCTTTAGTTTATATATTATGCACACATTACTGCGGCAGAAAAGTTAATAAGCCTACTAGCTCTTGAGGGATACCACAAACAAGTAGTGGAGGGGAAAAGAGCTTCTAGTTGAGGACATAGAGAACTCATTCCATTCCTTAGCAGCTTCTCACTTTCCAAACTTTCTAAAAACTTAACTAACATTATTAGCACATAATCCTAACAACCATTAAACCATTTTTTAAACCATTAAACTAGAAAGGGGGAGCACAGTGGAGAGATGACAACTTAATCCTTCCCCAAATCACTCTGGTAATAGTTACTCCACAAACGCCACTGCCACTCATGAGGCAGTCTCAAAGTCATGGGAAAAAGATTCTATCAAATATGCAGCTGACTCCAAGAGAAAAAGAGTAGGCCTGGGTAATTTAGAACTATAAATAGAATACCTACATTACTTATTATTGATAAACATAAGATTGTAAAGTGATTCCGTAGTAAAATTTCATAGTAAAAGGGAACTATATATATGAAAGCTCTTAGTATCAGGGCACTCTGCCAGGCATTTTACATATACATGATATATGTAAAACGATTACATATTTTAATATAGTGTTAGTAAAGATAAATTGAATTTTTACTAAAATTTTGTGAGGCAGCCATCATAGATAAATAAAATGTGGTTTGGAGAGCCAAGATTCAAATCCAGTTTTGGACTCCAAAGCCCAGGTTCTTCTCGTTATACTCATTGCCCATCTATGTTCCTTCATGTTTCTAGGTCTGGCCTACCGGGCACAGGAGACATAGCAGCTCCTCACTGATCTGTGTGTCAGGGCTGTACATAAAGTGGGCAATGCAGAAAAAATGAGAACTGACTGTTAGTACTGCTTGGAATATAATTTATCCAAATATTTATAGTAAAATTCAATGTTTGCATAAACTGTAGTGAAGTACCTACCATTAGATTAGTTGTGAAGTTATGGTACTTACCCTCAAACAAAGAAAAAGTTTTTAATTATGTTCACTCATGGTTTGGGATTGTACTAATTAGCACTGGAAATTATTAGATTATTACAATATCATTTAAATGTCACCCTATGCCCATTAACCTTGGGGAAAATCAGAATAATTTTATCTATGGCACTTAGAGAAGAGCACAAACTGAACTTTGTTCTTTATTGCAATGGCCTCAGTCTAAGTAAACTGAACTTGTTCTTTTCAAGGAGATTTCATGTTGTTACAGAGGAGAGAACTCACAAATTAAGCCCTCCAGGAAAGAATGGATCATTAGACTAATTGTAAGAAATGAATTCAAAACCAAAAGGAATCATCTTTCAAAACCACAGTCCAAACTTTCTCAGAGATAAAGAGTACATATCTGGCTAAAACAAAGTTATTTATTTGTAGATGTGAGTATGCCTAGTAAAGAGAGTCCACTATTTAAGGAATCCTCCCATAATGTGATTTTATAAATATGTTGAATTATGAAATTGTCATAGTCACAGCACCACCAGAATCATGTGATCTTCTGATATGCATTAGCAGTAACAATAATGATAAGACAGTTTCAGCATGAGGAATAACTGAGATTGAATATACTCATGAAATTGCATGAACAACCCAACAATCCACCAACTCTCAAATATATGGTTGATGTAAGAGAATAACAACATCGGACATTCAAAATGAGAACTAATATAAAAAAATTTTGTCAATGAATCTAAAAGTTGTATATCTTCTACATCAGAAATGCTAAACAATGTAGCCACACTATAAATCTTTACTCAGGCAGAAATAATCTATCCCACACCTAGCATGTGCAAGATTGTAAGTAATACCTAAAAGATGTACACAACATATTTCCTGCTCCCTAGAAGAAAACACACTAAACTGCATAAAACAATCGACTTTCAGGGCCTGTGGAGAAACAATATAAAAGAAGCATATTTTGGAATACCTCCTGGTATGAAACATTTCTTTATGCCTAATGCAAAAGCAGAAGCTTAAAGTGATTTAAGTAAATGTAATGAGATTGTTTATTAAGCCATGGAAGTAAGGTATAAACTCAAGTCTGTCTGGCCCCAAACGTGTATATATTTCTATTTCTCCAGTATATTTTGCAAGAAGGTTATTACATGAAATAAAGATGCAATTGTTGTAGAAGTTTAAGAAATGTTCAGTTTTAAAAAGTTGAACAAACTTCTTCATTTACTCAAGGACTTTTCAAAGACTTCTATACATCAATATACTTTTTAAGTCTTCAACATTTTCTTTCAAATAAGGATATTAGAAAGCTATTTTGGGAAAGACTGTGCTATACTCTGCTGTGTCTATCACAAGGTATAGGCAATATTCAGGAAGATTTCAAAGGAGGGTGTGATTCACCTAAAGTAGATTAAAAAATTAGAAAGTGGCCGGGTGCCTTGGCTCACACCTGTAATCCCAGCACTTTGGGAGGCTGAGGTGGGTGGATCACCTGAGGTCAGGAGTTCGAGACCAGCCTAACCAACATGGTGAAACCCTGTATCTACAAAAAATACAAACAATTAGCTGGGCGTGGTGGTGGGCACCTGTTATCCCAACCATTCGGGAGACTGGGTCAGGAGAATCACTTGAACCTGGGAGGCAGAGGTTGCAGTGAGCTGAGATCCTGCCATTGCACTCCAGTCTGGGCGACAAGAGTGACACTCTGTCTCAAGAAAAAAAAAAAATTAGTTTCATGTAGAAGGTGGACTTCAACAAGGTCTGGAAATATCAGTAGGATATAAGTGAGATAAATGAGAAATGAGAGGATGTTCCAGGCAGATAAATGGATCTAACCAAAGGTATGGCAGTGGTAATGACCAATGCACCTTTGTGAAACATTGATCAATAAAGGATTAAACACTATCATAAGGGACTTTAGTATTTTGCAGTTCATCCTCAATGTAATATTCAGTCTCCCTTTTTGCTTAACATTCAGGACGTGGGCTGGGGAAAATAATAAAATATGATTGCTTTATAACAGTGTAGCCATATTATAAGAGGTTTCAAAAGAGAGAGGAACAGAATTGTTACTCATTGGCCTCATAATAAAATACACCTGGCATCTGCCTACCCTCTGCCATGCTAAGTATGTAGGATGGGAAGAGAGGAAAGGGGTTCTAATGGGAGGCTATCTCAAAAGCATTTGAGTAAGAATTTGATTCGGGACTTACTATCAGTTCACACTATGAATCCAGCTGCATCTCATTAAGCAGGTTCCCCTCTCCTTTCTTCTCCATATTTATCCTTCCTCAAGAAGGCACCATTTTGGATTATGGAATATGGAGGAGATCTGTCCCTCATTTAGAACTCCTAAAATGTCATTTCCTTCAAATATCTCCTTATTTAGTAATGATATAAGGCCAAAGATACTCTAATAATACAGATGTTAGGAAAATGTAAATAAAATGCCTTTCAGAGTAAATTAAGAATTATACTGATTTGATAGTTTTGTGACTTTTAATGAAATTATAAGAAGCCTAATTTTGGTAAAAAATTAAAATTAATTATTAGGCAATAACTATATCTCTCCACATTCATGAGCACTTTGCAATCCTGAGTTATGATTTGGTCTCAGTGTTCAGTAACTGCTAACAGCTTATCCTTTTATTTGTACACAAATCTGTCACTTGAGAGGAATTATATTTGCCAATTTAGAAAAGGGGAGTTGGTCCATGTTTTAATATGTAAATTTGTAATAACTTATGTGGAGATATTTGATATTTCCTTTGTTTATGCATAGACAGTAGCCTTAATGGGATTTTCTTCCCTCTAAGTTTGATATCTTTGACTCATACCTTTCTTTGACTGTGGAAGACAATAAAGTGGTAAAATTAATAAGAAAATAATACAGGTTGAGCATGTCAAATCCAAAACTCCAAAATCCAAAATGTTCCAAAATCTGAAACTTTCTGAGCACCAACATCATGCTCAAAGGAAGTACTCATTGACGCATGTTGGATTAGGAATACTGAACCTAAGTATAATGCAAATATCCCACAATCTGAAATAATCCAAAATCTGAAACACTTCTTGTCCCAAGCATTTCGGATAAGGGATACTCCTTCTGTAATTAGAAGAAAAAATCTCTTTCTTAAATGTAGAGACTGGATTTTCTATCAATAACCAGTTTATCAATATTTGATAGTCTGATGTTTACATGGCAACTATACAAATTATACGTGCTTTAAAATATATATTAGTAAATGTTATACAATATAACTATGAAAGTGTTTATGTATATTTATCAAATGGTTGATATATAATAAAATTAAATTAAGCAAAATAGGAATAATTTACTTTTAAGTTATAGAAATTGGCATAAATACTGAACAGGCAAACTGTTCTTAGAAGTTTTCACAGAGTAAGGTGAATATAAATTATGCTGAAAACTGGAGAAGAGTTAATAGTGAAATAAATATGGGATAGGTTTCTAGTCACAGTAAATTTATTAAAGGTTTGACTCAGCTTTTAAGGGATATAAAACCAGTAATTGTCTCATCTTTTGTTGACCTCAGCCACAAATATATCTGAGATCAGTTGCTCTGAGGGCACCATCAGCTCTAGTAATGAATTCATTATTTCCATTTATCTTACAAAAAATATTTATGAAATGTGCCCTTGGTACAAAGCTCAGTGCTGGACACAGGGAATACAATGCCTTGCAAAGCATGATCTAGTGGTTCACAGATAGATAACCCTAACTGTCATAAAAGGCAGCATCTGTTGGTGCCTTTGATAAAAGCACAACAAAACAAAGAAATACTGAAGAGATTAGAGGTAGGAGGAATAAAAGCAGCTAGGCTCACCAGGGATGTCTTGTTGGAGCAGGAAGGATTTGAGCAGGGACTTGAAGAAAGGATTATATTTTTGAAGAATGCATGGTAGAGTGAATTGCAGGTGGAGTGAATTTCAAGTGCATTAAAAGCTTCTTGCATTTACTATAAGAAAAATAGTGCTTCTTTTTCTATGAAAGAAAAATACTGCAAATGCTCAACAACATTTATAAAAATTCAATTTAGAAGTTTGGCCTTTAAAAAATGTGAATGGGATAGTACTGAATATTTTTGATTAGGAGAATGACATTTTCAAAAAATAGCCTTTTCATCCCCATGGTTATAACCTCAGTCAATGTCACCATCATCTCTTACATGAACATGTGCATAGCTTTCTAATTGAACTTTATTTTACTCTTCCAAACTCCCCATCTAAGTGTCTATATATCATGGCATTGTAAAAATGATGAGGTTTTATAAGATAACCTCTGTGATATTTGACCTCCCCTCACAGGAACAATGTTGCCCAATTTCACCCATTTGAGAGAGGGCTGGCCAAATATAAGAAACTTCATTGGCTCCAAAAATAGAATGGAGGAATCCTATGGGCTGTGATTTTTAGCTCCATTCTCAGATTTGTGATGACAAGATTTAGACTAAGTAAATAAAATTAAAAATCATTCTGGCCCTGTGATTCTATGCAAAGTATCTGCAGAATATTTCAATAATGTCAAGACATAAAAGTTTTTTAAAGTGTAGTAAGCATGAATGTACTTAAAGTGAATATTTACATTTTGGATTTACTTCAGCTACTTAGATGTAGCCTTCAGCATTTCACTTGATGCCTTTGTGTTTCAGTTTAGTTAGATACACAGTACAAACCTAGGACTAGAGGATGTCCAAGGCCCTTCTATAAATTTATGATGCCATATATAAATACACATTTCTGTTCACTAGAAGTATAGGAAATCGACATTTTGGTTATATATATATCTGCAGTAAAGTATTAAAATATCTAATACACAAATATAAGGCATATATATATTTCTGCAGTAAAGTATTAAAATATCTAACACACAAATATATGGTTTTATTTGGTTGCAATTTATTTCCATTTTAGAAGAAAAAATGTATGTGTTAGGATATACTGAGAAGTTAAATTTATGTTATATTTGTAGATCCATTAATAATTTTCCATGTCTTTAATATCTCTTATTTCCTGTTTCCTGATCAAAAAAAGCCAATGTCATTACTCGCTTAAGAATAAAATATCAAATCATTATAAAATTAAAATTTTGAAAATATAAAATATTTTATTTAATACATTTTAAATATGAATTTTTGTGTTTACAAGTGTCTATAGTAGAATTTTTTAATCTGGTTACTTGTGTAGGAAACACAAATGAATTTTTGCATTTAAAAATAGTAAAAGCTATATATAATTTTGTTAATATTTTAATCTTTCACTGCTGAAAATTTTTCATAATTTTTTGCAAACAAAAACCAAGAAGGGGCAAAAGAGAACACTTCTACAAGTCTTGTTTTTTTATGGTTTCTCCTTATAAAATTAAAATTCTGCATCGTTTTCTCTGTTGGGCAATGAATGTTTTATGAATTAAAACTAAAAGGTAAAATGTCCTCATTAGTAAGAGCTGATGATTTTATTATACTACGATATTACGTGGGTGGTAGGCAGCATGTAAAACCGTTTCCCATGATCCCACCTCCCAGTATCCTTGTCCTTGTGTAATCCCCTCACCTCGAGCCTATTGATTTGTATCTAATAATTAGAATATGGCAAATGTGCTTCTGGGGCTTGCTCATGCTAACTAGAGAGACTGTTGCCATGTTGTAAACTACTCTGTGGAGAGGCCCACAAGGCAAACAAGTGGTCTCCAGCCAGCAGTTGTCAAAAACTTGAACCAAGTGAGTGAGCTTGGAATTTGATACTCACTAACGTGAGCCTTCGGATGACTACATCCCCACTTGACAACTTGATGGCAATCTCATGAAGGACCCGAGCACTAGACATACAATTCCTAACCCACAAAAACTATGAGCTAATATATTTTTGATGCTGTAAGTCATTAAGTTTTGGGGTAATTTGTTATATAACAGTAGTTAACTAATACACTGCAAAAAATAATAATAATAAATGATCCAATGAAAATTAGCTTAAATCACCTTTCATCTCGAATAAAAAATTTTGAATTAACTAGGATAATGTTCTAAAATTTTGAAAGGCAAATGTATTTATTTATAGTTTATGTCTCTAAAATTTGATTTCAAATTTTAAATTAAGCCCTGCTTTGTATCTGGTAAAGGAAGACTCAACCTTTGACCACACAAAGAAAGATACAAAAAATGAGCATTAGGCTTTGGAAAATCCTTAGCTTCTATAGGGAACTTTGTCCTTTGTCTTTTGTTATTAGAATTTATTGGCTTGTCAACGAAGTTCTGTTCAAGTTGTTTTTATGCTAGTGGCCCTCTTTCTCACCTTAGGACACAGGTTGTCCACAACTGAGCCTTCCCCAATGGTACAGTTTTCCCTGGAGATTACATCTCAGATTAGATTTGGGTCTCCTTCAGGGCCCATTGTCATGGGTAAGAGAAGCCAAAGAACATAAATTATTCAAGGAGGCAGGGAAAAGGTATATGTCTTTGTAACCTAGGAATTCTCTCAAAGTCATCCCTGAGTACCATCTGCCAGAGAATTTAGAGCTCACTGTGGCAGCCTCTAACAACTGAGGGAAAAATGAGAAGGGTGAAATGCAAACTTTTATAGGAAAAAAGAAATCAAAATAATGAAAAATCCTCACAGAACTGAGGAGCATCTGTGGTCCAATATGCAACATCACACCCCTGAAATTTGAAGATAACTCCATCCTCAACATGGCTTGGAAGCCAAATTTGAAAAGACAGGAAATGTGAAAAGCTGTCTTTACTTCTGACAAACCACAGACGAGAAGTTAAAAAGCCTCGAGAACATGCCAAAATGCAATTAAGTAAATTTCATCCCAATATTTTAGGAAGTTTTTCTCTATTTTTCTTCATTGCCAGACCCCTAGAAGATATGATGTATGCCAGCTGCCTTCATTTTTCTCACCATCATCTCTTCCTTCCATTTCTTTTGCAATCTGTTATCATCCTGAACATTACTGAGATGGATTTTCACTATCCTCAATGAAATTGAAGTTAAGCTTCTTTTTCTCCTATGTATTACTTGAAATATCTGTAGCTTTGACTCTTAAATTACTTCTTTCATCCTGGTATGTTCTTCTCCCTTCACATTTTCATATGATCTAAATCATCCTCCTATAACCCTACATACATTTAGTGCAACTTTACTTCAATACAAATGCTAACTGCAGATAACTCTCATGGGTTAATATGGCCTTTTATATTCACTCAATGAGGGAAACTGCCTTCCATACCCTACAGATGTTTAATATATTCACACTCCTCAACTTGGCATTCAAGAACCTCCATTATTTAATATTTTGTGGTACTTCTGCCTCCAAACTCATGCAACTCTCACGACTGGATCCCACCCTCAAAATCATCCTTATCTTTTTGAAAAATATTCCCTGCATTTTAATCAGTTAATTTTATTAAACAACTGTAATACATTCTAACCTTATGCAAAATATTTTATTACAGTTGCCTTTACTGACAAGCAATAAACACGATGTACCACAACTTGATTGGTTCAAAGCCAAGGACAAGAGGTGAGAAAATTGAGGACCAACCAGTAATAAATAATGTCTGACATGACACAAATACATAATGATAGAGCTAGAAGTTGGATTACGTGTAATCCCAATACTCCTGATTGGGATTCTATTCAGAGATTGAGAAAAATATTTATACAGATCATTTATCTGAGCAGTTACTGCTAGAATAACTACTTTCATAATAATCTCTTTTTGGAAACTTGTCAACTATAATAAAATATTTCCCATAAGGTGAAATGAAAAATGTTCAATGGATAGATTTTTTTTTCTACCAAAAATTATATTAGCTGCAAATAGCTTGACATTACCCAGGAGTCATGATGACAGGCAAATTACTCGATTACATTGTTAATACTGCGTTTACTGATGTGTTTTCATGTCACTGACATAAACTTTCTGAAATGAGAACTTATCAAATTGTTTTTACATTTTGTCTATAAATTTGAAAAAAATGTTTTTCAGCAAGCTTTATACTTGGAACAGAACCCTGTACATTTCAAAGTGCTTGAGAAAATATGAAAGACAGATTTCATGTGATAATTATTAATTTATAACAGATTCTTTGTTATTTTCTAAATCATATTACTCTATTTCTCTGTTTCTTTCTTATAGACTGCATCACTATAGGTTTACTGCCGCTCATAAATGAACACAGTATGTGTATATGTATATAAAGTTATGTTAACACCATGACATCTACCTAATTGCCCCTTTGCAGTCTCAGCTATTTCCACTCTAGGAACAACAACCCTTCTGTATTATTAGTGCCTTGCTTTTCTGCTCCCTTTAGTCTCTCAGTATATACACACCTATGTGATTTTAACGTTTTTCATGTTTAACATAATGTTGTTGAATATGTTGCTGAAATATATTTGGCCAAATCCTTCAAGATAGCCTGATACTATGATTCTGAGATAAGTAAAAATGTTAATGACAGGCTGGGCATGGTGGCTCATGCCTGTAATCCCAGCACTTTGGGAGGCCAAGACGGGTGGATCATGCAGTCAGGAGATTGAGACCACCCTGGCTAACATGGTGAAACCCTGTCTCTACTAAAAACACAGAAAATTAGTTGGGCATGGTGGCACATGCCTGTAGTCCCAGCTACTCGGGAGGCTGAGGTAGGAGAATTGCTTGAACCCAGATGCAGAAGTTGCAGTGAGCCGAGATTGCAACACTGCACTCCAGCCTGGGCGACAGAGCAAGACTCTGTCTTTAAAAAAAAAAAAAAAAAAGTTAATGATAAGAATTTGGGAAGTTGGGGAGGTATGTCATTAATAATAGATGTAAGAGGTCAATATAATTTATGCAATTAAAAAATAAGTGAGATGCATCAAAATATTTTATGTAAAATATATACTTTATAAAAATACCTATAAATCAAATTTCTATGTTACTGAGAATTACGAAGGTATACAAATGCAAGAGGAGTCATAAACGACATTATCCTAAAGAAACGAGGTAGAGACTTATCCAAATCAACAAGCTTTTGCTCATGGTATATTCTGTTCAATACATTAAACCATCATTCTTCAGCTTTTATATGAATTATCTTTCCCCATGCTATCAAAGATGGATTATACCACCAAAAAAATTCAAAACACATTATAAAAATTTCATATAAAGAATTATATGATGCGTTATGTTTTACACAGATTACCCAATGCAGGTGTATTCTGGGAACAAAGTTAGGTCTGTCTTAGATATTAAGCTATAATCACCCTATTCTAAGTTCCATAAAGGGAAAGAATTTTGAAGGAGAAAAATTATGGCCTCTTAACGTTGCTCCCCACCCATCAAAAGAGGAAGAATGACTTATCCTATAGATGATATCAAAGAAATAAGCAAGTAGGTATGTTGTAACCTGCCTCTTGCTTGCCCCCATTTCATTGTTTCACTTATGTGAGCAAATCTGCTCACCGAAACACACATTCTGATCTACCTTTGGTAAAATCATTGGCGCAACCAAAGGTGACTGAGAGAGAATACTGGAATTGTTCAGCTATACCTGAGATGGGTCAGTTCAGTCTATATAATTCCAAGGGGAAGAATTAAGAGACCTGCTTTGCTTATTATTCTAAACAATGTTCCCAAGTCATCTAATCCAACTTTTATTAGTTATAATGTTGAACTTTGCCTTCCCTTTGTCTGGACATTCTTTGTTGCTCCCCAAAACTTCAACTCCCTATTTGCTAAGATATAACCCTTCATCCTTTCCTTCAGATTCTTGAGTCATCTATTGTAGCTGAGCTTTTAAAATCTGCTTCATTCGATCTTAAGAGAATGTCTTCCTCTGGAAACTCCTATATTCTCCATTGGCTTCCATCTCTTCTCTTCAGCCATCGTGGATTTTACTAATTCATCATTTGAATAGCGCTGTCTTACAGCTACTTCACACCATTTTGCAGTGCAACATCTGCTTTCTCAATCTCTCTCCAACCATTCCTTCTGTAACCCATTGTACTTGCCACAAGTTTTTTGAAACTACTCTATCAAATGTCACAAAGTATCTGCTTATTATTAAATTAAGATAGTTTCTCTTCAGTATCCATTCTTGGCTGTTGTGCTAATTTTAATTTCACAAAGGTTGTATTCTTTCCTTCATAGTTTTTTGGGATATTACTTTTTTTTTTTCGTTTTTGCTTTGCCCATTCTGCATTCTAGTATCAGTAAGGTTTTAAGCTCTGACTTTGGTCTTTTAACATTTAATCAGAAACCTAGTTTTTCCTCACACCCAAGTGCTGCTAACTCTGAATCTATGCACTACCCTTTCATCTAAATTCCAATTTTGAATTTTCTTTCATATTGAATGTATCAGTCACCTCAAAATCAATCTGATCAAAACTGAAATTGTCACTGTTCCTCTAATACTACCCACACCTTAGTGTTCTTATTACCATTTTGCCTTTATCTGACTTTCCTCAGCTCTTTTTTTCTCTATTCCTTTCTACTGGAGAGAAAGAAACCTTATCTCTCTTACTTGAAATGTGTTACTCATAAATATGAAGCCTTCTCCATTCCTAGCAGCATCTTTCCAGCAGAGGCCCTTCTCACTTCATGCATAGACTACTGCAGCAATCCTCAGCTTCCTGTCCAACCAGTGCAACATGTTTATAATTGTCTGATGTTATTAACGATGGTGTTATTTGTGTTTGTACTATTGTTTATGATTTATACATTTCTTCTTCATGCAGTATAAGCGCATTAATTTATCTCCAACATCTTCACTAATGCTCATACATTGAATGCACTTAATAAATGTTTGTTGCATGAATAGATGCATAAATGAATGATTAGCTAAAACTAATGTAATCCTCCCAGGCACTGACACATAGAATTTATCTATCTCAGAGAAGACGCAGATATTATTAGTTGCATTTTATAGATGATAAAGTTAGTTTTAGAGAAGTTAAATGTCAATGCTACAGGCAACTAAGGGACACAATCTGGGATCGATCATATAATGTGTGACAATGTTTTATACATTTGCACATAATACTTCCCATACTAAGTTTCAATTCTTAAAATAACATTTCATTGTGTTAGTCCTGTGATATAAGAAATGCATGTACACACACACAAACACACACACACACACACACACACACACACATATGTATATGTATATATTTCCCTTCAAAGAAATACTGATTTAGATTTCCAGTCTACTATTTGTTGGAACGACACAGCTAATCACTTAGCCTCTCTGGATGTCATCATTTATAAAATAAAAATGATACTATCTATCCTTTCAAGTTCACAGGCGAAAGAAGATCTGCCATACGGAAGTTTAAAATGTAAAGCAATATGCACACTATCTTGTGAGACCTTATTTTTAGTGATCCCCATTTAACAAATTTAATGAATAAGAAACAATTAACCAGAATCAGAAAATTGGTTTTTAATTGTTTATGGAGAGTTGACTGATTTTTCAATGAGGTTTTAAAATCTGAAACTAGTCTTTGCAATGTAACTGCTTAACATTAAACTGCAAATGTTCTTACACTTTTTATATCAATCAGATGCATTCCTTTCCATATTAATATTATCTTATAATGAATTTAGTTCAAGTATTACATTTTTGATTTTCAGACTTTGCAATGTATACAGTTCTTTTTATTTCATCATAGTTATGACCCATCACGTTTTTGTTTTGTTTTGTTTTGTTTTTAGGTTCTTCTCGGTGCTGTAAAGTACCCTAAAAGTGTGAAGGTGCCCTCAATTAGAGAGGCTGAGAAAACAAGGATCCCAGAGCAAGCTCTTCAAGCCTCAGACAGAGAGCCTGCCAAACCGGTCTGAATATTTTTAGAGTAAACAATCATTAATAAATATGAGCTACATTTATAATCACAGGAATCCAGATTATACTCATACTTTTTTAAAAAAATGTGTTGCCTCTAAGTGTATTCAATTCACCCATGAAGAAATTTTGTTAACATTTAATGGTAGGTGTCTAATGAACATCTGTGGAATATGGAATTAAAAGAATAAGTTGATGGTTCTTAACATACTATTATAAACTAAATATGTGTTACAACATTTTCCTTTTGTAGATGGAAATTATTCTATACTTCACAGATGTTGCTTATATATTTAATAAATACTCTACAAACAAAAAATATAATCTATGTGTTCATATTTACTGTTGCCTAAAGGTTGTCAACATTTAAAAAACCATAAGTCTTCATTATAATCACAAAGTACTGGAACAAAGCATTTTGATATTCTATCCACTTTTATACATGGTAAAATCAGTGGCTGTATATACTGTAAATGTATATATCAATGTCTTATTCTGGAAGTTCAGGTAAAACATAAAATAATTATCTCACTGTAATACACAGTGGTTCCATTTGAAAATTATGCATCTCAAAATGTTGCATTTTATTTAATGAGTTCTTTTTAATGTTATGTGGGTTGTCTCTTTGAATTTTACTCTACCAAAAAGCTAAAGAGCTACGGAATAGCATACCTTGTTAAGAGAATAAAGAGTTACTAGATTACATTAGTATTTCTTCTCAAGTACGTATAGTCATATAGATTATGCAGGATATCAAGTGTCATGTTACATTGTAAACATGACCACTAGGATTTTAAGAAATATCACGGGCATCATCTTTTTTTAAGCTACTACATATTTATTTATGAAACGACTTACCTGTAACCTAAACTGTGAATCTTAGCCCTTCAAAAATGGAAATCACAAAAATGATACCAAAAAATGCCTTAAAATTCTTGGGGATTTCTTTTCTTTTTCTGCAAAGGCCTCAGGCTAAGATTTAGATTTTTTAAAACTTAAATAGCCTTAACTCCCTTTGTCATTTAATAACATCAGTTTGATTCTGCATCACTTGGGAATCACAGAGTTCAGAGAATTTTCTGAGACTAAGAATTGTCAGATAGTTGGAGGTGTGTGTGTGATCTGTGTGAATGAGGACTCATCCAATGAGTGAAGAATGACAAAAATGAGATCACTTCCTAGAGAGAAGAAGACTAAATATGAATACAACATGGTGACATGGTGTGGTATATAGTCCCCGAGGGTAACCATATCTCAGATCACATTAACAGTATAATGTTCAGTTTTAATGAGCCTCAGTTTCCTCATTTTCAGTAGGTACCATATAAATTACATCCAACAAATATTTAAGCGTTCTATATTCCTTCAAAGTGCAAAATTAATGTGGCATTTTCTCATTAAAGCTCATCTATTTGAGATTACTTGGTAAGTGTTCATTTTTTTGTGTGTGTGGAAGACCTAAAAATCTTTAGCTATCATCATCTGTCATTAGTTCTTTCTTACATTCCCCAAATAAGAGTAACATGTTTTGGACACATGTACCAACCAAATCTCATTTTCAATTGTAATCCCCAATGTTAGAGATGGGTCCTGGTGGGAGGTGATTGGGCCATGGGGACAGATTTCTCCCTTTGGTACTGTTCCTGTGATAGAGTTCTCATGAAATCTGAGTGTTTAAAAGTGTGTAGTACCTTGCCCTTTCTTTACTTCCTCCTTCTCTGGTGATGTGAAGTGCGGGCTTCCCATTCACCTTCCACCATGAATGAAAGTTTCCTAAGGTGTCCCCAGAATATGACCAGATGCTGCCATGCTTCCTTTACAGCCTGTGAAATCATGAGCTGATTAAACTTCTTCTCTTTATAAATTACACAGTCTCAGCCAGGCGTGGTGGCCACTCCTGTAATCCCAGCACTTTGGGAAGCTGAGGTGGGCTGATCACCTGAGGTCAGGAGTTCAAGACCAGCTTGGCCAACATGGTGAAACCCCATCTCTACTAAAAACACAAAAATTAGCCAGGAGGGTGCCTGTAATCCCAGTTACTTTGGAGGCTGAGGCAGGAGAATCACTTGAACCCGGCAGGTGGAGGTTTCAGTGAGCCAAAATCGCTCCATTGCACTCCAGTCTGGGCGACAGAGCAAGACTCCGTCTCAAAAAAAAAAAAAAAAAAAAATTACACAGTCTCAGAAATTTCTTTATAGCAGTGTGAGAATGGACTAATACAATGAGCTTCCTGGATTACTAAACTGGGTTAAATAAAAGGGCATCGAATGAATACCTGCTACATGGCAAGTGCAGTGCTGAGCAGAAGTGGACTAGAAGTGTAAACATAAGAAAGACATACACCTTGTCCTCAGTGAGTAGTGCACCTAACTCAACGTATTACATCTTTAATTGAGAAGTCTTGATTTTGTCATTTCCATATTTTTCTACTTCTATATACTTCTTAGTGACCATGTTAAACTTCAGAGTATTATATTATTCCAAATTGTCCTTCTGTACTCAGTACCATTCTAGATGTATCCATTTTATCACTATTGTTGCCTACTCTTTTGTTTGGAATTCAGAATAATTCAGGTCTTGTAAGTTATTTTTCTACTTAATTATTTTTTCTGTTTGTTTTATTTACTTCTTCCATTTCACAATAGTAGACTAATCCTGTTGGAATCCACTTCTTAAAGTTCATTTCCTTCAACTATGTTGCCAATATTCTCCTTTCTTTTTGTAGAACCTAGAATTATTTCAACAAGCAGTTGCTTCCATTGAGGTTTCCATTCATTTCTAAATCCTCATTTAAATCCTCCCTACTTATAATATCAAATTACATGTGAGAACAAAAAGAAGCTGCAAGTTTTGTGTGCATGAGGTATGCTGGCATATAAAGAAAGCAATGAATTAGGCAAAAGAAAAAAAAAGTTCCTTTTCAGGATTTTTAACTATTTACCCCAAATAACAATGTAAGTCCTGTATTTTCCATTTTGGATAAGACAAAATTTTAAAATGTGAGTATTTTTTGATTTGTCATTTTGTATGTATATAAACTGAAAATGTCACAAAATCATTTACTTTCCAATTAAGCTTCCCTTTGTTTGTTCACTAGAGAATTATAACTCTAAAGCATTCAAATCTCACTGTTTGTTCCAATTGTTTTAAAATGTTTTAATCGACTGATACATAAAAACAAAATAAATTCAAAAATGTACTGAGGATATATTTTCAGTATAGTACCTGAACTGTGCCTGCAAATATTCAATACAAGAACTATTATAATTCTATGTCTAAAGTGTATCTTCAGTAAGGTAAACTAATTCTATTATTCTGAATAAATGTTATATATGTGTATACATATTTAATAGTCTATATACAAGTATTATTTTATCAATTTTATACATGAGAAACTGAGGCTCATAGCTCATTAGAAACATTGTTAACTAAAATGAGATAAGATATAATAGAGACCAAATGTTTAGGTATCAGAGAAGCTGGTTCAAAGTTACCTATTTTTGGAAGAACAATTCTCAAAGGATACAAGAGTAAGACTCAGAAGATCTGGGTTCTAGCTCTGTCTTGGCTACTTATCTCTCAGGGTTTGTGAACCTCATAGCTGAAAGACCTAGGAACAATCCTGACCTTAAACAGGAGGGATGTAGGGAGCCTAGACCAACTATTGGATGTTTAGCTATGAGCATCCACGGTGAAGACTTTCACATTATGCCTCAGTTCTGAAAATCGTTCTCAAGGTCTAATCTCCACTGAACATATTGATAATTACTACTGATTATTTTTTCCTTTGTAGGCAGTATATATCATAATAGTAAGACTAGGAATCCTAAAGCTAATCTCAGACTCGCATGTGTATCCACTGGTAGTTTAAATTCTACTTCAATTTAGGAAGTCCAGAAAGGGTTATCTCAGTTTACTAAGGTGCATTTCTATGTTTTGAATTCCTATATTACGTTTGATTTTGAAAAACACAACTATACTCACATGTGCACATGCAGGTGCACGCACACACGCGCACACACACACACGTCAGTATAATTTTAAACATTAGAAGACCTTCTTAGTTACCCAACACAAGGTCACGTGGTGAAAGAAAAAATAATAATGGAAAAACTTGGTAATGTCACAGTGCTAGCTTTCAAAACACTCTTTTTATGGGCCGTTGCTTTTCTCTCCATGATAAAAAGATCTATCTGAAAACATGGCATGATGGGGAAAAGTGTGATAACAAAAAATAATCTAAATGATCACATTCATGAAGCAAACAAGCAGACAATATATTTCCTTTCTTTTGCATGTTGGTTTCTCTGTGTGCTTTTAAAAAACATCATCTACAATAATGATCACACACATAAATATATGAATCAAAGAGAGACTTCTGTAATTAGTTATCTCTAAATATACAGTCAGATTGTAAAGGTTGAGCAGCTTTTTTTTAAAATTAACTGTGCCAGATAAATAAAGAGGATTGGCCCTTCCCTGAACAGGCAGATTGTGATAGGGAAGCTAGGCCTTGGTATATCGGAAACTGACAACAACAAAAAGTAAATCATGTAAAAGAGCAGCATTTTAAAAATTTGCCAAATAGAAGTACATTTTTTCAGATGCTCCTAGAATAAAGTTGCATTGAGGAAAAATAAATTTGGGAACAGTGGTAGTAATATTTTTTATTTGGAGATTTATATTTTATATTAGCATATACTCAAGGCTCTTAGAAGTCCTTGAAGGAGGACTTTGGAGGAAGAAAAATTTGAGCTGGCTTTCATACATATGAACGTGCAATTGCATAAATAGATGAAACGAGTGTCACAGCCAAGTGAATCAAAGACCCACTTTATCTGTTACATAAATGGAAAATAAAGCACTATATTGAGAATAATACGTTGGCTATATCCTAAAGATTTTCAAACATACAGAGACAGAAAACAGATTATAATGTTAAACCTTTTAAATTCTAGAACTTAAATTTACCTGCCTCCCATTTTGAACTTTAAAGTATGCCAATTCAAGCACAGAAAAATATTCAAGCAACATTTTCTCATTGCACAAGCTAAAATCTGGAACCAAGCTTACAAAAAAAAAAAAAAAATCAACCTGAAGTTTTAGAATTTAAACTGAATTCACTGGACATATATTTTAAAGCATTATGCTAATTTCATTCTACTCTTAGACATGACCTTGAGCAAGAGAAAACTGGTATGAGAAGAATTACCTTGCTTAGAAGAGCATTGCTATGATATTCATAGGCAGCTATCCATGGGGACCTAGAATATAAAGCCATTTTTTTCTCTATTGTGCAGTGCTAAATTTCCAGCAATAGTCCTCATTTCCTCTGCCTTATGCATCTACCACATATTTTTTTTTACTTTCTTTAGCTGACATAGCAAATTGAAAATACGTTTTCATTTCATTCTTTTTCAGTTTAAACACATTAGTAAAGTTTGAAGCTAAAAGTCAGCTTAGTATGCAACAGTCACGTTAGCTCTGGCATTCAGGTAGGTCAGTGACTTGTGTCTAGGTGGTAGCATGAACCAGCCATTTCAATCAAAGCAAGGGGCTCCCCAAATGCTTAGAAATATGAAATATAGGATGTATTTCTCAGGTGCCATAAAAGGAATAAAGATGTAAAAGTAACAGCATAATTTCTGTGCTCATTACCTAATAAATAAATCCTCTGTCATTGAACATAAGAATGTGGCATGATTTAGATAAAGGTATATTGCTCAAATCTAGCAGAGGCTTCTGTTAGAAATTAAGTCAAGAGGACTACATGTGTATTTTCACAAATACTATGCATGTGTTATTCCAGATATAGCTAACACATAATATTGGTTACTGAAAGTTAATGGAAAATAGATAAATTAAAAAACTGAAATGTCAGTGAGTTATGTGACCGTGGTCAGGTCACTTTAGCTCATCAGGTCATACTCTCTCTTCTGGAAAATAAAAAGGCTGAACTGCATCAGTGCTCCTTTAATATGTTAAAATGCAGTTCACAGATAATATAGCCACCTATACTCTTGGCTTCAAAAAATCAATTAAAAGCATTGAGCATAATATAAAAGAGAAATGAGCAATTTTTATGACAAAATGATGTATATTTGAGTATATAAATGCTCTGGCACAACCACATTGAAGACATAGCTGAAGTCACCAGGTGCTTACACCTAAACAGAATCAAACTGAATGACATGGCAACAACAAAAACTGATACCAGTTGTACGACTCAAATAGCATAAAAGCCATTTCCCTCAGTAAAGAGATTTTTATAAAATGATGATTATGCAAAGTTCAGTGGTTCACCAGTTTACATGACAGTTACATTTTCAGAAAATTCATTATATTTCAAAACCAGGCAAAAATTAAATTTCCTTTTAAGCAAACAGACATGGATCTAAGCTCAGATAATTGCAGGGCAACATTTTGTTGAGACAAACTCCTCCAAGAATTGCAGATATTTATCACCTCTGAATTCTGCCAGCCACTAAACATGAGTAGAAGCCAGTGGTATGCAACATGTCTGCTCTCAAAAAAAAAGTCACGATTAGTATTTGTCAATTTTAAAGGCATAAATACTCCAACCGTGTTCTATGTCAAGCTACCAATATGATGTTACTGTGTGCAGTATTGGAATTTGCCCTTGGGATAACTGGTTCTCACACCACTGGTAAAACTCCATAAGCATTATGTTAAACAAAATTATTAAGCTTCCCTCTGAGAATAACTGGCCAAAATGATCTGTTGATTTCTACTACCATTCCCACGATGAACAGATTTTGTTATTACCTTGAATTTTGACACTGTCATTTTTTCCTATTCCATCTATTTCATATACCAATATAAAATGTTAACCTGCACTAAAAATATTAGAGAAAGAATTACTTTTTTGTGCTAATTCACCACCCATTCATTCATACATTCATTCAGCAATTATTGGGCATTCCAGGTTCTAGCCTTGGTTTTAGAAAAAACTTAATCATCTTCATGGATTTCAAAAGGTAATGCACATATAAAAATGCTTCTTGCAAAACTAAAGTATTTGATGGAGTGAACAAAATAAATGCCTGATGATTGGAAAGTGAATTTTCATTAAGGCTAATAGGATGTGCATATTATAAGAATAAATGTTTACAAGTTAATTCTTAAAGTATATGAATTTTTGCTATAAAATTTTTATAGAACTTAGTGCTTACTGTTTGAAATTGCTTATTTTTAATATTATGTGCTATAGTGAAAATAACATTCGCCTTCTTATTCTGTAGACTGTTCACCCAGCTCTGCTAACTTATTAGCAGTGTGAGCTTGGGCAATTTCCTAATCTGCAAAATGGAGATTATAATGCTGTTTTGTGCTGGGTTTTGAGAAGATCAGAAATAACATAGTAGTGTGTTTGGCATGCAGGAGCAGTATTACCAATATTATATGTCTTTCTTTTCCTCCTAAACTCCAAGTGTTCAAGGAAAATTCATCTCTCTACCTTTATAATATCTGATGGAACACCTTGCACTTTTTTTAAACTTAAGTAAATATTTGTAGAATACATGAGTTCCAAAAAAGATGAGCCTATCATGGTACTGTGTCTATTTAAAAGTGGCATCATGTGTGCACATGTAATTATAATGCTGAAACAGTAGAAAAATGTAAAAAGAATAAAAACTCATTAAATATGCCAGAATTATTATTTAGAAGAACAGGGTCTACTAGAATCCACATATACGATAATCAATTATTACCTTCTGATTGTTTATTTACTAATAATTTAATATTTATGCCATTTTAGCATTTTCTTTTTAAATTTTTATTTCAATAGTTTTTGGGGAATAGGTTATGTTTAGTTGCATGGAAAAGTTCTTTAGTGGTGATTTCTGAGATTTGGTTCACCCATCACCTGGGCAGTGTACCCTGTACCCAATGTGTAGCCTTTTATCCCTCACCTCCCTTCCACCCTCCCTCCGAGTCCCCAAAGTCCATTATATCATTCTTATGCTCTGCATCTTCATAGCTTAGCTCTCACTTATAAGTGAGAACATACGATGTTTGTTTTTTCATTCCTGAGTTATTTCACTTAGAATAATGGTCTTCGACTCCATCCACGTTGCTGCAAATGCCATTATTTCATAAATGCCATTTTTTCTTTTTATGGCTGAGGAATATTTTCAATGTATCCTTAACTTTAACCATCTTTTCAACACCTCTGTGAAGAAGGCAGGTAAAACACCTCTGTGAAGAAGGCAGGTAAAACTGTTCTTTTTGATCACATTCAAGAAAAGTTTAGGTACAATGGATTCACAATCTTTTTTTTTCTTTTTCCCCCACCCAGGCTGGAGTGTAGTGGTGTGATCAAGGCTCACTCTAGCCTCTAACTCCTGGGCTCAAGTGATCCTCCCATCTTCATCTCCCATGTAGAGAATAAATAGTATACTCAGAATTGCTATACTTTTGGTCACTCCATAATTATTATACCACATCAGCTTTTCTAAAAAGTTAATGAGGATATGCATTTGGGAACTACATTTTCAAATATTCTTGACCTAAGAACCACAGTTATTACATTGTGATATGGTCTTTCTTGAATCTTATTGCAAAAAAAAGTATTAAGAGTTAAAATAAAAAAGAACACAAACACACTTCACTCAGCACAATCATATTCTAAAAATCATAATTTTCAGGAAAAATATATTTTAGAAATCTTCCTCTACCTTTTTCTATGTTTCACCTATTTAAAAAAATCACAATATTTTGTTGTGGTGGTGGTAGTTGTTCCAGGTGAATGGTGAACAACCGAGATTCTCTAACAGTAAACTAAGATTTTTTTTTCCAGATATATCTGTCTGGATCATTGCCCACTCGCACCTTCTACATGGATGCAAACACTATCATCATTTAATCATTGTGTTAATTTCTCTTCACTCTTCATTAAAAACAATATTTTCTTTTATTTTTGACCATTCATATTAATTATACATGTTTTAAATGAAAATATTTAGGCACACCAAATGATGTATCCCCATGTATTAATCCTCATTTTGATAAATAGTATTAGCTTTAATATGAACATAGATTGCTATAAATTTGCCTGTGAAAAAAATTAGATGGATTAGATATTATTATTATTATTGGAAAACTGAGATAAGATTAATATGCTTTTTTCACATTCCATGAAGCTTTCAAATATAAAGATTATAGTTTTCATTTGATTTCGTTTATTATCATATAACTAAAACATTTTTTGATTTCTTTGACCATAAAATTGTGTCTTGAATGTCAAGATTTTTATTTCTTTTTTTCTGACTTTTATTTTATTTTATTTTATTTTTATTATACTTCAAGTTTTAGGGTACATGTGCACAATGTGCAGGTTTGTTACATATGTATACATGTGCCATGTTAGTGTGCTGCACCCGGTAACTCGTCATTTAACATTAGGTATATATCCTAATGCTATTCATCCCCCCTTACCCCACCCCACAACAGGCCCCGGTGTGTGATGTTCCCCTTCCTGTTTCCATGTGTTCGCATTGTTCAATTCCCACCTATGAGTGAGAACATGCAGTGTTTGGTTTTTTGTCCTTGTGATAGTTTGCCGAGAATGATGGTTTCCAGCTTCATCCGTGTCCCTACAAAGGCCAGGAACTCATCCTTTTTTATGGCTACATAGTATTCCACGGTGTATATGTGCCATATTTTCTTAATCCAGTCTATCATTGTTGGACATTTGGGTTGGTTCCAAGTCTTTGCTATTGTGAATAGTCCTGCAATAAACATACGTGTGCATGTGTCTTTATAGCAGCATGATTTATAATCCTTCGGGTATATACCCAGTAATGGGATGGCTGGGTCAAATGGTATTTCTAGTTCTAGATCCCCGAGGAATCGCCACACTGACTTCCACAATGGTTGAACTAGTTTACAGTCCCACCAACAGTGTAAAAGTGTTCCTATTTCTCCACATCCTCTCCAGCACTTGTTTTTTCCTGACTTTTTAATGATGGCCATTCTAACTGGTGTGAGATGGTATCTCATTGTGGTTTTGATTTGCATTTCTCTGATGGCCAGTGATGATAAGCATTTTTTCATGTGTCTGTTGGCTGCATAAATGTCTTCTTTTGAGAAGTGTCTGTTCATATCCTTCACCCACTTGTTGATGGGGTTGTTTTTTTCTTGTAAATTTGTTTGAGTTCATTGTAGTTTCTGGATATTAGCCCTTTGTCAGATGAGTAGATTGCAAAAGTTTTCTCCCATTCTGTAGGTTGCCTGTTCACTCTGATGGTAGTCTCTTTTGCTGTGCAGAAGCTCTTTAGTTTAATGAGATTCCATTTGTCAATTTTGGCTTTTGTTGCCGTTGCTTTTGGTGTTTTAGACATGAAGTCCTTGCCCATGCCTATGTCCTGAATGGTATTGCCTAGGTTTTCTTCTAGGGTTTTTATGGTTTTAGGTCTAACATTTAAGTCTTTAATCCATCTTGAATTAATTTTTGTATAAGGTGAAAGGAAGGGATCCAGTTTCAGCTTTCTACATACGGCTATCCAGTTTTCCCAGCACCATTTATTAAATAAGGAATCCTCTCCCCATTTCTTGTTTTTGTCAGGTTTGTCAAAGATCAGATAGTTGTAGATATGTGGCATTATTTCTGAGGGCTCTGTTCTGTTCCATTTGTCTGTATCTGTGTTTTGGTACCAGTACCATGCTGTTTTGGTTACTGCAGCCTTGTAGTACAATTTGAAGTGAGGTAGGTACCTGACTTCAAGATTTTGATTTCTTACAAACAGTCCAGGGCATTTCACTGATAATTATTTTTACAATACTTTCTTCCTTCATTGTTTCACTTTTTACATAAAGAAACATATTAGAACATGAGATCCAGTTCATGGACAGCTAATTTTAAGAATATATAGGCATATAAGAACTGCCTTTCTAATGCATATGTCATATATCCCAGCAATTACTAATTTGATAGCAATGACAATCATTTAATTGTTAGTAATTGAGAAATATCTTTAAATATAACCATTTGGAAGTTTGCTTTTCTATCTATAATGTAAATAATCCAATAGAGAAATGAAAATAATGGATTGTCTAGGATTATAATTATAAAAAAAGCCAAAAGTAATAAAAAATTAAATTAATATTTGAAATGAATGACCTATGGAACAGTAGATTAATATTATAAGATAAATTTTATTTCTACCTTGAAAAAGTATTTTAATATAAATAAATGCTATGTTTTACTCATTTGCTAATTTTCTGTCACCATTAATGCACAGGAAAAGGCCACCATTTTATAGTAATAAGTTTACAGACACAACATGTTTCTCTGTGTAAATTTAAGAAAGTTAAACACTCATTATTTTCAAGTCTAGAAACAGAGTACACACTATATTGGACTGCAAATCGTATACAGTGTTATGTTATCTCTCTTAAGAAATAAGCCCATTCTCATCCTGAGTATTAATAAAATACAGTCCCCTGCTTTGGAACACATTTCTCAGTTGATGTCATTCAAATTCCTCAAAGTTTAGCTCAAAATTCGTCTCCTATTAGGCACTTTTTTTTTTTTTTTTTTTGAGACAGAATCTTGCTCTGTCACCCAGGCTGGAGTGCAGTGGCGTGATCTCGGCTCACTGCAAGCTCCACCTGCCGGGCTCAGGCCATTCTCCTTCCTCAACCTACCAAGTAGCTGGGACTACAGGCGCCCACCACCACGCCTGGCTAATTTTTTGTATTTTTAGTAGAGACGGGGTTTCACGGTGTTAGCCAGGATGGTCTCGATCTCCTGACTACTGGGCACTTTTAATAATGACACTCACCATACTCTGACTTGCCATTATTACAATACCTTACATTCATTAATGTATCCATTTAATACTTTATTTTGTGACTCTTCCTTGTGCTGGGATCCATCCTAAGACTAGGAATGCAGTAATAGCCAAGTGTGATGTCTATATCCTCACAAAGCATGTAGAGTAACAGCTGTTTATGGAGTATTTACTATGCCAAGGGCTGGACCTATATTGTTTAAACTTCAAAACAACTTTGTTAGACAAGATTGCTGGATACAACTTACCCCTTTTGTAATTGCTTTGTGGAGCTCCAAGTCATACTTTCTTATGAGAATCAATAGGCAAATGCATTTCCTATGTTTTTTTTTTCTTACAAGCAACTGATAAAAACACTGAGCACATTATTCAGTCATGCACATTGTTGAGTTGCAGTATCATATAGATGAAAAAGAAGCATCCCTGTACATTCAATTTAGAATCTACATTTATCAGGCAATGATGAAATTTGAGAAGCCTAAAACTGATAACTATTTTAATCTTGAAAAGAGTTTAGAAGAATGAGAACAATTGTTAGGTTTATCGAATATAAAGTCGTACAGGCTTGGGTTCAGATTACAATCTGTATCTCAGGAGCTGTTTTGAACACTAATGAGAAAACATGCAAAATGTTAGCCCTTAAAATTTTCCCTTAACAAGAGCTCACAGATAGTTATTATTATATATAATCACTAACAGATCTATACTAAGTAACTAATAAATACAGAAAAGTAAAATGATTTAATTATGGTTACATACAAGAATCATAATGACTACTTCTGAGAAAAGAACCAGAAGAAATAGGGAAATGGCAACATGAAGAAAGATTAGACAGAAGATTACATTTTCTTATACAGATGGAGAGAGGGTTTTTAATCTACTTAATACATTGTCAAAATAGGGTATGAAATCTCATTGTATATATATTTATTACTACTAATTCTCAGGGTGATCTTGCTCAAACACACACACACACACACACACACACACACGGAGCAAGTTTTTGGAAAGCAGATCACTTGCCAGCTGTTTGTATTCCAGGAATGTCTTTGAAAAGGGCAATAGACTGTTTGCAAACACAAACCATGATCACTGCTCACAAGACAAGTACTATTTAGAACTGCTTGCAGAACAAGCCTATTAAAACAGAATTACTCATATAATATAGCATATTTCTTCTGGGTAGATCATAGCAGGAAGAAATATAAGAAAATATATTTGCATGAAAACTTTGAAATCCAAATAATTTCTCCTTTCAGTCATTACAAAAAAGTGCCAATTAAAACAACTGCTTTAAATTCAATCATAATTGAAGATTGGTGATTATAAATCTATTTTACCACTGTAATTAAAGGGACACATTCGATGCAGCTCACTGCAACCTAATAATATATCAGTCTAGGTCTTTCACTATTCCTGATGTAGATCAAAAATGTGTTATTTTCTTTACAAACTAAATGCTTATGAATTTAGGGGAAAATATTAGCTAATTGACAACAGTATGTATATAAATTACTTAAATTATATACAACAACTTAGAATAAAATTTCACACTCATAACCAAAGTGAATCCCTCATCTCCAACATATAATGAGTGCACAATGGTAAATTTGTCAAGAAAAAAGTTGTAAAATATTTAAAAATAGAACATTATCATTATTTAGTGAAATTGCATATTGAAGAGTATAAAGAAGAGGAGTGTAAATTCATGCTTGGTTGAGCCTATTGGATATGAAGCTGAAGTAAGCCTATTTATAGAAGGAAGACTGTGCATGTCTCCTTTTCACTATTTACAATTCTACTGTTCTTTTGGTAACTGTCTCCTGGATGTGTTATGTTATATAAGGCACTGGCTGAAAAATACATAGTAACTACTCATCTAGGGTATTCATATGGAAACAAACAGAAAAGAAATATTTTTTTCAGGTCTAATTTTGAAAATGGCATCTTAACAGCTGCTTATTACACTTAGTCATTCTTGGGGGCATTTACTTGCCATCCATTTCTCTCAGATGATTTGAATTTAAGGAAGAAAGACTGGTGAGCAAGAGGCCTATAAGAGAAAAAATCTGGGAAGAAAATTATTTTTTAAAGGAAAGAACTAAAATAGCAAGATTTTGCAGATATTTCCATATTCACATATGTATTCAGGTTTGAAGAAATAACAGAAAAGTCGGCAAAAAATTAAAATAACAATCTTATTAAAGTTTTGTGTAAATCATTTTTATTTCATCTTCATTCTTTAAGCATTTATGTAAGTTGTGAATAAAAAATATGGGAGAGTTATCAGTATTTATAGGATATTAATTTAAATTCTACGGGGTAGGTCTAGTACTATGCAACATAGTGAGAGGTGAAGCCTGCTAGGCTTCTGGGTTGGGTGGGGACTTGGAGAACTTTTCTGTCTAGCTAAAGGACTGTAAATGCACCAATCAGCACTCTGTGTCTAGCTAATTGGGTGGGGACTTGGAGAACTTCTCTGTCTAGCTAAAGGATTGTAAATGCACCAATCAGCACTCTGTCCAAATGGACCAATCAGCACTCTGCAAAACGGACCAATCAGCACTTTGTAAAATCGACCAATCAGCTCTCTGTACAATGGACCAATCAGCAGGATGTGGGTGGGGCCAAATAAGGTAATAAAAGCAGGCCACCCGAGCCAGCAGTGGCAGTGTGGTCAGGTTTCCTTCAATGGTGTGGGGTGTTTGTTGTTTTCCTCTTTGGAATGTATTTAAATGTTGCTCACTCTTTGGGTCTGGAATGCCTTTATGAGCTGTAACACTCACCACAAAGGTCTGCACCTTCACTCCTGAAGTCAGCAAGACGACTAACTCACCAAAAGGAAGAAACTTTCCGCACACCGTCTTTAAGAACTGTGACACGTGCCACGACGGTCTGTGGCTTCATTCTTGAAGTTGGTGAGACCAAGAACAGACTGGCAGGAACCAGTTCCAGACGCAATAGATTTCTAGGGCAGGTTCACTTACCACTTGTTTTAATAATAATAGAGTTTAATTGATACACTTGCAGACGAGTGTTCTTTTTTAGCTTGTCTCTTGGTCATTCGCATGTGACAATAATTGCTGTTCTTATGGCCTTTTATGACTCTCTGCTCCATGTAAATTAATCAGCTGTGTTGAGTGCTACGTTAGTACATTAGGTCATAGCTGCAATCCCAGGAAGTTTATATATTCCAAATTTAACAGTAGGGAATCTATTCCCTGGAATTTCCAAAACTATAAAATCAGTAATAAAGATAGAAGTTTCCATTGTTTTTAAGGATTGCATTAATCATAGCACTTGGGGCAAGGAGCGTATTGTAGTACAAAGAGAAATGCTTATAAGAAAGTTGAAATATTTTGGAATGAGTGCTTTACTTTGAATTTTAACAACACTTGAAAAGTTATGCTTATATTTAATTACTTAAATATAAAAAATCTCTTTACATTGTAGATATATATTCTTAAAGTATAAATATCTGAGTGTACAAGAATAATTACAGATACATTTCAGAGAGCAGGGTTGATGAAATTTAGGTCTATAGGATATTATAATTGTCTCTGCTGTCAAAACTGGATAGTTAGCCCATATAAGGTAGAGAATTCACTGTTATATTCAGGCCTAAGTGAGAATATTGGTCTTTAAAATATGAAAGAATATTTGTTCTCTATATTTGCTCCTAAAATAATTAACCAAATCCTAAACATGTAACCTATATTTTGCTAAAGATTTTCATCACTGGGGCCTCAAGATATAAACCTGCTATTACATTACTTTCCTGTTAGTTTACTCTTTCCAAGCTCAAGTAGGCTACTTTCAGTGAAATATACTCACTCATAATATTAACGTCTTTAATAAAGGGGGGAAAATATTAAAATAATGATGAAATCAAAGCCAATGATAAATATTACTTTGTTTTGGCATTCACTAGTGACATAAGGCTTCCATCCAGAGCATTCCTAATCACGATTGTGACAGAAGCTTTTGGATTCATAGGGAAAAATGCAGTATTTGTTATAGTGTCATTCTGATAGTAAGAAAAAGAAGGCTAGCTCATGTTATTAGAGAACATAGTAACACTTAAATTGCTATCATACTTTATAATTGAAGGAATTATCTCACCTGTGGTCACATAAGAAGTAGACGACTTGTTCAGTATTTAAACTCAGGACTACCGCAAATTGTCCCCCTCTTTGATTTTCCCCAACTATACAGCCACCTATAATTTACCCTGTTTTTATCTTCAGAAGATAATTATATTTTCACGGAAAGACTGTGGGTCAAATTGGGCTGGTCTACACTGATGAAATGAATGGATAATTCTAAACTTTGAAGTGTGCTACAACAACAAAATAGCATTCAGTCACTTTTGCAGGTATGTCTACATTGTTGTTAAATATGTAAATGTAAAAGGTAAGAAGATAGACTTTCTTTGAAATAAAAGCTTCACTTCTAGTTCAAAAGATGACCTTAGATCAAACGCTGGATCCTTGATTTAACATTAATATATACCTTTGCTCCTGAAAAATAACAAATTGTTAGACTGTGAATTTGTGAAGAGTTACTTCAAAAAGATTTAAATAAGCTATTTTACTTGAAAGATACATCTAAACAACATTAATAATGATATTTCCGTATGAATAATTAAATATATGGATTTATTTTTTTCTAAATATATATTTATCAATTTAGAATAAAAATATACTTCTAAAATTTAAATTTCCTTTTCAATATTCCTTTTTAATCTATAGGAACTATAGATTAAATCTATAGAATCTATAGCTAACAGCACATCTGAATGTTCTGTTGTATTGATAAATTATTAAGTCTGCTGATTGTGGTGTTACTATAGTTTGTCAAGGACAAAGTACTTAAGTATTTGACTTTTTAAATTTATTTCCAAGAAATAGTAAAATTTATTTGGATTTCCCTAAAAGGCAACACTATCATATTGTTTAATATTTTGTCTCTTTGTTTTTAAAAAATATTCCATCTTCATATGTGTTATGTGCCTTCTGTCCTCAAACTTGACACCAAAAAATAAAGTTAAAGAAAGGGGATGAACAGTTACTGTGTTTCTCTCATAGGGATAGGAGTGACTAACAGGATAGAGTAGGAAAAGAAATCTTCAGATCTGAATGAAACACATTTTATTTTTAATGTGTAAGGTACCCTGCGTGTGTATGTATTTATGTATGTGTCCTAGTACTTTGAGCATTAAGATTTTTCACAATATCTCTTTTAAGGAAAAATGATTTCTGTATTGTTAAAAGCCAACTGCTTTTTTTTCTTGGACAAAAGCTAAGAAAGATGAAAACTTCTACAGTTTTCTGCGTGTATGTGTGTGTGTAAATGTTGAATATTTTTCCTCTTGTTACTTGTACCTTTTTGGGCTCCCATACAGATTTAAATCCAAGTTTTGTGAAAGTTTCTCAAAAACAAAAACAAAACACAACAAAAAAACACACACACACCGAAATTGTGCAATTAATTGCATACTTCTAGAGCCAGGTATGACAATGAATACTTAGACTGAACAGAAAGGGAGAATAAAAATCATTTTTGTTTGTTTGTTTTTTGGAGACAGGATCTCATTCTGTCACCCAGGCTGGAGTGCAGTGGTACATTCACAGTTCAATGCAGTCTTGAATTTCTGAGCTCAAGCAATCCTCCCACCTCAGCCTCCCAAGTAGCTGAGTAGCTGGACTGCAGGTGCATGCCACCACACCTACCTAATTTTATTTTATTTTCTGTTTTGTACAGATAGGGCCTTGCTATGTTGCCAGGGCTGGTCTCGAACTCCTGGGCTCAAGCAATCCTCCCACCTCGGCCTCCCAAAATGTTGAGATTACAGGCATGAGCCACACTGTAAGTCTAGAAGTACAAATTTAAAAAATGGCAAAATACCCTAGACATCATGAAATGTAGAAAATAAACATATTTTTATTATTCAATTACATGACTTAGCTCGATAAATACCTTTTCCATTCCTTTTTTGACCACATACTCTAAAATCATTTCTTCGTATGACAACGTTATTGGTTAGAGGCCATCTATTGTCCAATTTGGAAAAATTCTTTTAAAACTATTCTACACACAGGCAATTATAAACGTAATTGCTGTTTTGAATACTGAAGCCTTGTGCTGTAAAAGGGACTCTGATTAATTACACTTTCACATGATTATCATCAAAAAAGGGGAACATATCCGGTACATTTATGATTATATATGTTGTGTTGTTGTGTTGCTTAGTAAATCCCTGACAAGGAGAAACTCTATTTAGCCTAGGTATTGATGATAACCAAATCCTTTTCTTTTAATTTTTACAGCTCAGTATATTTCAAACTTTGCTTTTTCCTCAACTTCTTGCATACATGTAGGGCCAGGTATCATTGGACAATTGTATATTACAACACAAATTGTGGTCCTGCACTTTCATGTCACAATGAGTTTTCACAGTAGGTAGGAGTATTCCTGTAAACCATTAATACACCTGTCCAGTCAGAATAATTTAAACTGTAACTGAACTACATGAACATATCCCACTCAACAGAAACTGAATTCATTCCCAATTCAAAGTTGTTTTAGTGGGATTCCAAAAATGCTAGTGGCCACTCGACCACAACTATATTTGAGGGAAAATGTGATGGAAGTTAAGTAGAAAGAGATAACATTTTACCTTTTATACTTTTATAAAATCCTGTGTTCTTACACACACACTGCAGTATCTTGGAAAGATATTTGCTAGTAGGGCCTGTGTTAATAAGCTCCTCTAAACATAAGTTGAATTAGTTTTTTGATAAATTCGTCCATGCTCTCATTAATCTCCCCTTAGATTTCTGACTTTTATTTTATTTCTGTACTAAAAGATAAGTTTAAAAATGAAAAAAAAAAAAACTGAGAATTATCAAAAAGGAAAATCTTTCATAGCTATGGTTTTTAATAACAGGAAAAACTCTCTTAAATGTCTCATTTTCCAGTCCTCTCATAAATTGATTTCTATCTGGTTTTCCATCTCCTCTGTTCTGTCCACGATCATTCCTCTAAAATTTCTTTAAATATGATCAACGTGATGACCTATTCAAAATGTAATTAATATTTCAACACTTATTCTGTGTACACATGGGTCATTTTAGTGACTCTCCATTTTTTGTAACATCATCTTAGCTTTCTTCCCATCTCTCTGATCCTTTTTGGTACCTTCCAATAACTTTATTTCCTCTGCCTTCCCACTAAATGTCGCTGTCTCCATGGTCTGTTTGTTGGTTTCATTCTCATCCTCTACTCTTTTTTATACATTTCTAGTCATACTTCATTTGTAATTAATCTAGACTGTGTTTTTACGTTGTGTTCTACTGAAAAACTATACCTGAATATCTCATGGGCACCTAAAATGAATCTGCTTAAAATTAAACTATTTTCTCCTAATTATGCATATTTTCAAACATTAAAAGAGACTACTACAAGAAACACTCATTGATCCAACATCTATCTATGCCCAAAACTAAGCTCCAGTGATTAGCAAATATTTCCAATCTCACTTTATCCCCCCGACAAAGTTTTTTGTTTTATTTTATTTTTGTTTGATTTTAAATAAAATCCAAGGCATTGTGTTTTTTCACTTGTAAATACATCAGTATACGCCTCTAATAATAAGGACTTTTTAGGTAATATTCACAATAAAATTAACAATAAATCTTAAAAATATCTAAGGCCAAATTTATATTCAAATTTGGGGATTGTTTTAAAGACCTCTTTTTTTTTTTTTTTTTTTTTCCCAAAGACGGAGTCTCACTCTGTCACCCAGGTTGGAGTGCAGTGGCATGATCTCAGCTCACTGAAACCTCCACCTCCCAGGTTCAAGTGATTCTCCTGCCTCAGCCTCCTGAGTAGTTGGGATTTTAGGCACATGCCACCACGCCCAGCTAATTTTTTATTTTTTAATTTTTTTTTAGTAGAGGGGGTTTCACTATGTTGGTCAGGCTGATCTCAAGCTCCTGACTTCGTGATCCGCCTGCCTTGGCCTCCCAATGTACTGGGATTACAGGAATGAGCCACTGTGCCCAGCCGTTTAAAGACCTCTTTTTAAAGTTAGCTCGGGCAAATAAGGACCCAGACAAATTCTACAAAATGTATTTGATTCTTGTGTCTCGGAATTCTTTTTTTTTCTGTGCTAGTCATTCGCTTTTTTGTGGCAGTGGTTGACCTTTTCCACGATTCTCACTATTTTCCATAAGTTGGTAATTAGATCCAAAGTCTTGAAAACGTTAGGGTCATTTTTAATAGAATAGTTCATATGAGGCACTGTACTTTTCCTATTGCATCACACAACAAGGCATTACTTTTAGTAATGCTGAGACTTATTTACAGGTTCAGATAATATCAGCCTGATACCTGCCTTTTGAAATTCTCTGTCAATATCCATCTGATTACCGTATTCATCGATGAATATTACCTAGATCTATTATTTTATGATAGTTTGAAAATGGTGATTTTCTGATTCTATCATCCTTCTGCATTTGCTGGATATCATTTCTAAACAAGGAACTTTCCCTGCATAAAATCAGTACATAGAGTAAAGTTAGGATAAATGCTTCATCTTTTTAATTATTCAAAAAAAAACCTTCTTATCCTTCTCTTTCTTACTCACTTTCTTCATACTCTCTATATATATACTCCATACAGTTGCCAACTCGAAGTATATCATGTTGTCTACAATTCTTCCGCCTCTCACCCACATGTAATTGTAGCCAGGTTTTGTCTATCTCTAAAGCTTTTTACTACTCTGCGCTTCTCTACTGCCAGCAATTTATGAAAAATATACTCAGCATTTCATGTCAATGGCCATCAAATTGGATTCTATAACTCTAGCTTTTATTTGTAATTCATCCCTGACACAACTATTGAAGAGACAGTCCGAAGTGCAGAATCTGATAACATAATTTGACAGTTTAAAACGCTTAAATCCTTTAACACCTCATTATTATCTCAAGGTAAAATCCAAGCCAGGCCTTTCACAACCCAAACCCTGCTTAGTGGGCCGACTTCATGTTCTACCATTCCCCAGTGAGCTTACTGGGCTGCAGTTCCATTTAGCTGTTTGGTAATCTTGAACTTGCAGTATGTTTTCACATGTCTTTGTACCTGCTAATTCCTAGGCCTGGAATACCTAAGTCCTTTGTTTCTGCTCTTAAAATCAGTATTCATCCTTTGAGACTGAATTCAAATTCAACTATTCAATGAGGTCTTCTCTCATTCTCCCAGAAGAAAAAAGCATTTTGATCTGTGTGTTTGTTCCCTTACAGCCTTTAGGCAGACTCTGTGGTTGTATAATACCTATTACGTGGCTGAACGATTTGTATACGGTTTGTCATTCTCTCTCTCTCTCACACTATATAGTAAGTGCTTCAAAAACAAGGACAATCTGGTTATTGCCAAAACTTCAATGCCTAGGGCAGTCCTTTCCATATATGATAAGTACATGATAATGACGAATTATGATTAGTCCTGTAAAGCACATTATGTTTGTTTCCCTTACCTGCACTCTAAGTAGCCCTCCCATCCCCGACCAAAGTTCAGCGTTGGTTTCTGGCATTCGTTCTTTTGACTCACGTCCCCAAAGAATTCATCTACTGTGGAGTTTTTATCTTTTTGCAGTTTCCTATCTTCCGTTGCCTAAATTGAAGATTCACTTAGATGTTCTAAGGAGATTACTCTGCTGTATATGAAAAGACTTTTTACCAGTCCCACACACATTTTGCTTATTCCCACTTCTTTGCTCATATTTTTCCCGTGTATGAAGTATCCTTCCTTTCTGAAAAGACTTTTTTTTTTTTTTTTTTTTTTTTTACAGGATGTTCTTGGATTTAGAACAAAGAAATGACTTTAGTGGAGCATGTTCAGAGGCTGCCAAAAGGATGTTCGACCCCTTCCTTCATTTACAGTCTGAGAGCTGACTTAGATAATTTTACCACATACTTCTTCAGCTGGCTTTCCCCGCATGTACGTATGCTCTGCCTGCTTAAAGAGCTCATTACTTTCTCAAGATTACAGTCAAACATTTCTTCCCCAGTATACCCTGAGAATGCTGCTAAACATAGCATATGTTCTAAATGCTTATATGAACAAAAAATAAATCCCATCTAAATGAATGGATATTAATTTTATGTCGTAATAATTTTGAAAGTTATTGACAATGTCACATTCTATTTTGTAACATTATTGTTCTTATTTGGAAAAGGAAAGTTTTAAATACTGAAACAGAGAATACAAGGATCAATCTTCAAACAATGATTCTTAAGATGATACAACTAAACTACATAATTACCATATATGTATAGTAATTATCTTTGAACATATATATATACTCAATATATATATATATATATTATATATTCATAATCCAAGTAAGAATGGTTAATTTGTCAGGCTAAGCCTGCTTGTACATACTCTTATTTTGTTATCTTTTCCAGTTAACTGATCAGTTTCTTTATTGTTTAAAAGAAATCATGAACCACCTAAGCTGTTTTAAGAAGAGTAATTTTATGATGCTATCTCAAGTTTTACTTCTCATACTAACTTACTAGAAAAGGCGAGTTCAACCAATTTCTCCATATTTTGCAAGCTGTAAAATTCAGTGATTCAAATTATGTGTCAAAAATATCATTGTTTTTATCTTTAGCATTATTACTGTCACTATTTACAGTAAAATAAAAGCAAAGTAATAAGAATGGAGCACTGTAACCTGGCCCCTGTAATGAATTATTGTGATCAATAACTATGTTATTAGGAGGCAATAATGCTATGTTCACATAAAATGGAAAAATGTTTTCTGAATAATATTATTTAGTAAAGTTTGAGGTTGCAGGTTGGCTCTATAAACAAATGTTACACTCTCATTTTCAATTCCTCATGAAATGTTAAAGGAATTGCACTTCAACTTATAAATTTTTGGAGGTTTTGTCTTATGCTACTAACACACTAAGTGAGAAAAATTCACACTTGAATTTTTTCTGTGTTATTACCTTTGCCATAGTGATTCTGATATAGAATAGGTAGTCATAAATGTTCTCTGTTGTAAATGTATTTGGAAATATTCATTTAATGCTTCAGCTATTTTAGTATCTCAGATGACTACATCTCCCATTATAATTTGTAATACTGTATCTCTCTTTTCCTGCTACTTCTTCCCACATAGAGCTAAAAGATATTTTTGAATATGTCCAAACCCTTTTGAGTTACATATATATACCACAGTTTAAATGGCAGACCATTATCATTTTAAAACATACACTGGGTGCAGATATGTATTAAATAGTAGCCTTGATAATTTCAAATTCACTTTCCAAATCTGAAGAAATCAATTTTAAAATCATTTTCTTGCTCAGTTTACATTTCTGGTGTAGTAATGTAATCAGAATCATTTATTCAAATTGTAAGAGGTTATAAAAGCTTACTTCTCTCTTTTGTTGTACTAAATGCATGGAGATTCCATTAGGAGTGACAGACAGTAACTAGACAAAGAGGTACACAACTGTTATGCCACTATTTCATGCCGCTCTTCAAAGCAGGACCTTACTAACACTGTGAGTTTTTTTTTTTTCCTCAAAGGCGTCCTCATCCCTTGACGTTAACAAACACTCACCTAGCAAAACCAAAACAATGCCAATTTAAAAATAGAGATCTCTAAAGATAAAAACATTTTATATCTATATAGATGCTGCTCGACTTATAATGGGGCTAGATGATGATAAATTCATCATATACAATATTTTCAACTTATAATGAACTTATGCAGGGATAACCCCATAGTAAGTCAAGGAGAGTACTGAATATATTTCACATTTCCTCCATCATAACGTTGAAAAATCATAAGTCAAACCATATGACTTACGGTTCAGGAAGACCGTGTGTGTGTGTGTGTGTGTGTGTGTGTGTGTGTGCATGTGGCCAATTAGATAGGTGTTTATTTTAATGCAGAATTGGCCTAACTTAAGCCTTACATTTTAATATTTAAAAATGCAACCATCAGCTGGGTGCAGTAGCTCATGCCTGTAATCCCAGCACTTTGGAAGGCTGAGGTAAGTGGATCACATACGGGCAGGAGTTCGAGACTAGCCTGGCCAACATGGTGAAACGCTGGCTCTACTAAAAATACAAAAAATTAGCCTGACATGGTGGTGGGCACCTATATTCCCAGGTACTCGGGAGATTGAGGCAGGAGAATCCCTTGAACCCGGGAGGTGGAGGTTGCAGTGAGCCGAGATCACACCATTGCACTCCTGCCTGGGCAACAAGAGCAAAACTCCATCTCAAAAACATAACGAAACAAACAAAAAATGCAACCATCAAAAGTTCTTGGTTTTTAATGCCATCCTGAAAAATAGAGGATAATATCAGGGCTGTGTTGATAGTATTCTAGGACAAATTTACTGTCATTATAGCACTGGGAAAAAATCTAATGAATTTTCTTCTATATCTCTTTTTAATTCCTTGACGCCTTCCTTCTTTCCTTCCTCCCTTCCATCTTTTCTTCCTTGCCTCCCTTTTTCCCTCCTTCCTTTTTATAGATGACACATCTACTTGAGACTTGTTCCTGAGCTTGCTGTAGTATCTATAAATGATACCATCTACTCTTAACTTGATCAGCTTCCTGCAAACCATAGAACCTCTGTTTTCATCCATGGTAGTATAAATATATAGAGAGCATTCTTTGTGAAAACTTATTACTTCTATCCTTTGTTGTCATTTAAAAGTTCAATAACTTAGAGCCCTTTAACTCTCTTGCATTCTAACCAGCATAGAATACTGCTTTACAATACCTCTCTATGGTCCCAAATGCTGCTGTCCCTTGCAAAACTT
Source organism: Hylobates moloch (assembly GCF_009828535.3). Taxonomy (NCBI): domain Eukaryota; kingdom Metazoa; phylum Chordata; class Mammalia; order Primates; family Hylobatidae; genus Hylobates; species Hylobates moloch. Next base: position 40,197,052 of record NW_026652277.1, read on the forward strand.
TCCACTGTGCCATTTAAGTGCTGCTCTATGGTTAAACAAATGTCTCTGCATCTTCACCCGCTTATAGTGCAGTGCCATCATTTTTGTGCCTTAAATAAGACCTGGCTCAACCCAAAATTTCCTCTGCACCCATCTCTAGGAAATGGTTCTTTATTCTCATTCCTCTTACAGACTCCAGTGTCAGGAGGTAGAGGGAGCCTTCTTCTGTTTTTCTAAAGCTGCTTCCAGATAGTTTCTTTTCTAGATTCAAGTATAAATCTCTGCTTCTTTTTTCTCATGCCATCTGTACCTCCACTATGAGTACCTCCATATTTGACTACTTTCCTGACAGTTCTCCCTCAGTGATTTAGGACATATGAGTTTCATGGTCTTGCTACTGCAAGGTCAGCCATCACCCTAGGTGATTTTAGGGTATGTAAGGTCCATTTGACACCATAACTTAACAAATGCTTGACTGCCTCCACTTCACTGATCATCATTTCCACTGTTCTTTAACCACTTATTCTAATGCTTATGTCCTCTTTTTGTTTTTGTGTTTTTTTTCACCCAGAACCAATCTGACTCTTAAGATTTTTATATTCAAATGTCCTATTCTCTGAATATTCTCTTTTTGGTTCTTTTACTTTCTTAAATATATGGTAGCTATTTTTCCATCTCATTGGTTCCACCAGTTCTTTGATTCTTCCATTTCCCATCTCACAGCCACTCTCTGCAACTGATCAGCCTTTTCTTTTGCAAACATGTCTGGACACTTTGGTTTTCTTTTATACTTAGAGAGTATAAAAAATACTCTCTCATTATCACATTATTCATCTGTATTCCTATTCTTCCACGAAAACCACAAGTTTGAACCCTGAATCCATGCTAAAACCAGGGGTTTGTATTCCTTTATTGTGCTCTGTAAGTGTCCCTGTACAAATTGGTATAATTCCCATTCACTGTATCTAAATTCAGCTTGACCCTCAACATCAGCCATTGTCATAATAGGCAAGACATTGATTTCCCAAAGATATCAGTTTCCAAAAGATATCTATCTCCTAATTCCTGGAAAATGTGAATATGTTAGGTTACATGGCACAGGAAACTAAGAAAGTAGATGGAATTAAGTTTGTTAACAAGTTGACTTTAAGATAGGGAAATTACCCTGGATTTTTCAGGTAGGTCCAATGTAATTACCAGGGTCCTTTCAATGTGGAAGAGAGAGACAAAAGAGTCATGGTCAGTGCATTGTGGTGTGAGGAAGCCTCAACTGACCATTGCTGACAGTGAGTATATAAGAAGTCATAACCAAGGAATAAGGACAGCTTCTAGATGGTAAAACAAAAAAAAAGAAAGAAAGAAAAAGAAAAAGACAAGGAAATGGATCTCCGTAAATCCTAGAGCAGAAAGATATATAGGCCTGCTGACACCTTAATTTCAGCTACTGATACCCGTGTTAGACTTCTGATCTATAGACCTGTAAAGTAATAAAGCAGTGTTTGTTAAAGTCATTAAATTTATGTCAATTTTTTGCAGTAGCAAAAGGAAATTAATATACCCATTAATCCTTTTGACTCCCTAAGTCTAGGATTTACTTCTATTTTCTTCTGCAAGTATTTCAAGTTTGTACTCAACCCTTGTTTACCAATAAAAACAAATCTGAGGGCTCCATCAAAAAGTTTGTGGTCACAAAACGTAGTTTTCCTTGACTTTCTTCCTCTTAACCCCTATACATTTATCTGAAGGATTGTTCTTCCTCATCAACATCTATGCTGTTAACAGTAAAGTAAAATTCCCCTTTAAGCACATCTTACCTTCTATGGGACTTAGCTCCAATTGTCCTGTTTCCTATATTCCTTCCTCCCAGTAATGGGGGAGACATGATACTCTTAGAGGATAATGTAATGCTCTCTTTGCCCCACAACCAAAGCTACAGTTCCACCTTATCCTTTCCCTTCTTGTTAGAACTTGTTGGAAGTGTAGGCCCTGTTTTCACTCCCACTCTCTGAGCCCCTGTTATCACCTGACTCTGTACACAGCCCACTTCTGCATCCTTCTACTTCCACTTACATCCCTCTGCTGGACCTGCTATCACAACTATCATAAAGATCTCATTTTTAGCACATTTTTACAGTCTTTATCTTACAGAATGACTGTGTGCAAAGAACATAGTGGATCATATTATTTTTGAAATTTTTATTCCTTTACCAGTGACTCATGACTTTCCTTGCCATAACCAGTCTATAATTTCTTTCACATATCTCTCTTCCTTTACCTAAATTTTAAATGGTTGCATTCATTTGGATATCTTGGGAATATTCCATGTTTTACTCTCAAACACACTCACATCTGATCTTGTGGTTTCAACTTTAAAATTAATCTAATTTTGCCTTAATTTATATGCACTGCTTGGACCTGTCCCTGGAAACTTACTCTAATATTTACAACTGTCTACTGGTTGCCTCCATCTGAATATTCCATATGAGCTGAAATTGAAACAAGTCAAAAATCAATATCTTCCACCTAAATATGTTTTTTATCTGCATTCTTGATTTCAGACAATGACATTTACATTTAACAAGTCAATCAATTTAGAAAACTGTTTTACTTTTCCCTCTCTCTTGGACTCACAATCATGGCCACGATGATTTTTACTTGTAAAGTATTTCTCAAGTTATCCTATTCTTATCCGTCTTTGCCACTACTCAGTGTTTGTTGAAATTATCTTGCTATACAAAACTATTAACTGTTCTCCCTTAGCTCAGTCTTTTATTCTTTCAGAACCATCTCCTTTTTTTAATCACCAGAGAGCACTAAACTACAGCACACAATTGGCTATAATTCCTCCAAACTTAAAACCTTGCAGAGGCTTTCCACTGCTTAAGGGGGCATCCAAATTTCTAAATATCTAATTACTCGGTTTTTGTCTCTATTTGATTTTTTAGTAAACATCATCAACTTTCTATGTCCAATACCAAACTCCTCTCATTTCTCAGCAAACCTGTCCCATTATTGCCTTTCCAATCTCATTTGAGAAGCATTCCTTCCTCTCAATTTTCCCAACCCCAAAACTTGAAGTTATCTTTGACTACCCCTCTTGCTCTGATCCTACATCCAATCCATGAGAAAATCCTTCGGGCTGTACCTAACAGTCATATAAATAACTTGACTACTCACCACTTCCACTACTAGCAGCCTTGCTGGAGCAGCTATCAGCTAGAGATGATTAAATCAGTAGCGTCATTACGAGGGTTCCTACCTCCATCTTTGCTCTTTGTGAGATTTAGTCACATCTCAGCAGCTGGAATGACAGTTTTAAAGCCTAAGTCAGATCTCAGATCCTGCCTCCTCTGCTGAAAAACCCTCCAGTGATTTTCTGTTTGACTCAAAGTAAATGTGTAAGTTGTCACAATGGCTTATAACGCCGTACATCGTCTTGCTCTCTGTTCATCTTTTGTATTGCTTTCCTGTTATTTTTTTCCCTGTTTACTATAATGGAGTGACCCCTGCCTCCTTATTGTTCCTTCAGCCTGACATTGCAAGGCACAATTTAACCTTAGAATATGTGTTCTATCTCTTTCCTGTGTCTGGAATGCTCTTCTCCCAAATATCTGCCTGGTTATCTCCCTCATCTTCTTCAGGAATTCGCTCATATATCACCTTCTCAATGATGTCACTCTTATGCTCCTCCTTAATACTGCCACCAGCCCCTACTCTATCTGCCCGACAGTGGATCATCTTTATCTTATTCAATTTCCCCCAAAAGCACTAGTTAGTTTCTAATGTCGAACAATATAGGCTCCATGAGGGATGGAATCTTGATTTGTTTTGTTTACTATTTCCCAAGCACTTAGAAGAGTGCTGGGTACATAATAATAAATGACTACAGTATTAAATAAATTAACTCAAAAATATATTTTACAAAATGCTTCACCGTCTATTATATGCCTCTGTTCTCTCAATTCTCATCTTTCCAGGAGACTAAACTATGTGTACTGCCTGACATGTACACTCACACAACTATTCCATGCTGATTCTCACTTGTCTTTGCTTATAGTGCCCCCTCTGCAAGAAATTTTATTAACCAACATGATTCTTCACTTTTATCATGCTGATTTATCATTTAAGATAAGCTCAGGCACCATTTCCTCCAGGAAAAATTTGCCTAAATTTGGATTTCTTGCCAATTTATATAATATTTGTCAAATAGAATGTATTCAATAAATGATTCTCTGTGAATAAAGGAATTCTATGCAACAGAGATAAGGACAATAATAGCTCAGTGAATTAAATGTTTAGTAATGCTCAGTAAAGAGTGAATCCTGAGCATTTAATAACTCATTTATTTTAGCAAATCTTTTAAAGAAATTGTTGATACTATTAAAACCTAGCAAATTTGAAATATATGACTTTCTTTTATATTTTTATGATTTTTAGTTTTTATACTTGTTATATAACAAAACTTGCATAACAGATAAATCATGTGTCAAGAATTATTTACTTCTAAGACAACTGGGAAATTTCAATAGTAATAAGAAGTATAGTTTTAAGGAATTTTTTAAAATGTTTATATTTGCACCTGAATTCTTTGCAAATGATATACTGATTACTACTGGTTAGGGAGATCACTTTTGTGATAACTGGAATTTCTTATTTTAAATATTAAACTCAATAAATTTATTTATTGCGGTAGTTTTTGTTCTAAAAATATTATATAATGTTCTGAAAACAGTGAAATTGTTATTACTTATGAATGGTAATTGTTATAATGGCTCATAACTCAATAACTGTTATGTTTCCTTTTTTTCTCAGCTCAGGGTAAAATGGAAGTGGCATCATTCACTATTTCCTCTAGTGCTCCACAATCCAAATTTCTAAGTTTCTGTTTCCTGTCCCTATAACCTTATCCTCTGCTGGCCTAGAGATCTTAGTTACAAAGGGAGGAATGCTTCTACATTGACTGAGACACAACGATGCCATTAAACTAGAAGTTAAGACTGCCACCTGGCCACTTTGAGCTCCTCACGCGTCTGAATTAGCCATCAGGGAAGAGAGTCACTTTTCCAGCTTAGCATGATTGATCCTGACTACCAAGGGGAAATTGGAATAGCATTCCCCAATGGAGGTAAGAAAGAGTGCATCTGTAGGAGATCTTTAGGGCATCTATTAGCATACCATTCCCTGTGATTAAGATCAATGGAAAACTAGAGCAACCTCATCCAGGCAAGGCTTAGGTCACTCCACCTGGTAAAGAAACACAATCAGCAGAGATGCTTGCTGAAGGCAAAGAGAATACAAAATTGGCAGTGGAAGAAGGTAGTTATAAACACCAGCTATGCCCATGTGAACAGTTACAAAAATGAGGACTGTCATTGTCATACATATTCCTTGTTTTTTTATCAATATGTTAATGTGTATAGAAAATATCTTTGTTTTCTTTCTTCTCTTATTTCCTCATCATGTAACATAAGGTATGTTGACTTCGTTTTCTAATATTTAAGTATTATTAATATTACATTATCCTGAAGAAGAGTAAACATTAATCAAGAACTCTACTTCCTCTTCTGGGGAAGGGGTTAGTACATTTTCAACTGTACACAGGATACCTGTATCATATTAGGAAAAATTATGACCTTATTTCCTTTATTTGGAGATTAAGTATGACTTAAGGAGTTGCATACAGGTGCCAAGTTGACAAAGGGTGGACTTATAAAGGTTACTTTTTTGTGTCAAACTGAAAGAGTCATGGAGTGCCTAGATACTTGGTTAAACGCTATTCTGGGAATGTCTGTGAGGGTATTTCTGGATGAGATTAACATTTGAATCGGTAGACTGAGAAAAGCAAATTCCCCTCCCCAATATGGGTGGACCTTATCCAAAGGACTGAGTAAGAGATAATTCACTTTCTCTGCCTATACTCTGTTTGAGCCTCAATATCAGTTTTCTCCTGTATTCAAACTCAGGCTAAAACTGTAACTTAAAACCATCAGCTCTCCTCATTCTCAGGCCTTTGGACTCAGACTGAAACCACTACGCCATTGGTTCTCCTGGGTCTCAGCTTGCTAAATGGAGAGCTTGGGACTTAATTCTTTTTTATAAATGTGTAAGCCAATTTCCTATAATAAATCAATCTCTCGCTCCTATATATACATACATATATATATAAAATCTCATATGTAAGATGTATGTATGCATATCCTATTAGTTATGGTTCTCTGAAGACCCAGAGGGATTCAGTACAAGAGCTCTAATTCATGGTATTGGGAATATGGCCTTTATCTGCCTGTATAGTTGCACATAAAATTATGTTTTCTAGATGAATTGCTTTTCAGTACTTAGATTCTTAGAACTTTGAAATAAAGAAAACTTTACATTACTTCTAGGTAGGGTAATTTTTAGATATTATAGAAGGTAAATATCTAATTTCTAATGGCATATCTCATTTGTTCTTTACAATAACTTGGGTAGAATTTCTCCCTTAGCAAATTATGAATTAAATGACTTTTTTCTTTGGTAACTTTTAGGCAAATGCATCTTAGGTTTGGGCTTGATAATTTTTTAAAAATTCACACCATCCTATGCTGCCATTGAGTATTATTTGAATAAATAATTAATTAAAATTATAACTAAACCAAACTAAATAAAGGTTAAATTTGATACATGTATTTCAATATCCATATTTATTTACCTTATTCCTCACCCCAGCTATGCCATACTATTATAGTTTGTCTTCAATTTGGGGTTCTGGAATCCTGTTTTCCTTACATTGGTCAAAACTCTGTGTCAGAAAATTATCCAGTATCAACCATTTCATATGGATTTAAGTAAATGTGATATTTTATCCCAATAGGCTATTTATTTCAAACCTGATCACTTGTGATAAACTATGTGGCAAGATAGTTTATAATACTTTTCTTCAAAGAATGGTAAAGCTTGGCTGATTTTCAGAAAAAGGAAGATAATTGAAGAGATTCCATATAATATTCTAATAAATGACTGCATTTAAAAGGAATAAACTATTTCTTAAACGTCAATGCCTTTTACTTATTTATTTTAATTTAGTTTTAACTGTGGTAAATTACACTTTACTTTTAAATGTACAGTTCAGTAGTTTCAAGTATATTCCCATTGTTGTGAAAAAAAATTTCCAGAACTTTTTTATCCTGCAAAACTGAAACTCTATACCCATTAAATAATCCCCCATTTCCTCCTCCCACAATCCTCTGGCATCCACCATTGACTCTCTCTCTCTACATATTTGACTACTTTGGATACCTCATATAAGTGGAATGATGCAGTATTTGTCTTTCTCATTTTTAAACTTCTTTAAACTTTCACCAATAACCAGCTTCAGTGCTCAACCAAATGCACTAACTTAAGTTTTCCTTGTAAGGTTTAAATCTGTGAAAAGCAAATTGGGTCTTGGTGCAGATATATTCTGAGCTTTTGTATCTTGGCAGGACCAGGATTTAAATTTATAGTAGCGATAAGCCTGTTGAGTTAACCTTTACCTTAACTTCTAATTTGGAGAATTATCAGGCAAAGAATCCACTGAAGAGCCTAAATCTGCTCTGAAAAAAATAACAGAGAAAGAAAAAAAAGGGTGGATGGAGGGTGGGAGAAGAAAAGGGAGAGAGAAAGAGAGAGAAGATGGGTGGCACGGACACACTAATTATGAGATTGTAGAAATGGGGTATGGGTGGGGAAAAGTAGTTATTGTTCAGCTACTTGATATAAGTATTAGAAGTTCATTTCTTCATTTGATGAGAAAACACTTTACCTCTAGAAGTTACTTATAAAATCTTGTTATTGCATTATAAAACAGTTTTTTGCCTATCTGAAAATATTGTTCATCTTTGATAGACCTCAAAAGCTGATAAAGTGATTTATAGATAGGGACACAAAATGTGGGTCTCCACATAGTGGCACTCAATCCTGGAAAACCAAGTGAGATGTATTAATATTTGGAACATTTCCTTAAAAGTACTTTTCACATACTTCTAGATATTTTTTAAAATTGAATATTTTAACTCTGGAAAATGCTAAGGTAAAAACTACTACCTCATGTAGCTGACTGAAGGCACAGTCTTCTGAATTAAACCCAAGTGCTACTCAGTTTTTGGTTCAACTGTTTATGACTGACTTTGTTCATATATGTTAAAAGGAAACAGAAGATATGAGGCCAATATAGTTGAAAGATATTTAATTTTTTAATAACATACACATTCACACACACAAATTCACAGAATAATATCTAAAATATGAAAAGCTTTCCAAGACTTTTGCTTACAAAGTATTGTTATATCCTCAAAGGTATGAACACTTTCATTTTTGTTTACCAGCTCTCAATAAATATGATGAAAGATAATATGAAATATTCTATCCTGAGTGAAAAATGAAGGAGTGTTTGAATAAATAAAGCAAATGAACAAATGACTAAAAACATGGGAGGAACTAATTTCTTTGCTGTTGTTTCACTTTAAATTTACCTTTGGGACTATTTGCTACAAAGAGTAGGAGCCGCCTTGCTGAAGGATCTTATTATGAGTAGGGTTTGAATTCTGACTTTATGATTGAAAAGTTGGGTAAGCCTACGAGGGCATCCAGTACGTGGCAAATTGGTCATTATTATACAAGCAAAGAACAATACTATAAGAAGTGAAAAAAGTCTTCAAAATATGTAACTATCCCAGATATGTTTATAAGTTTCTCTTTTTATCTCTCTGTATGATTTCTTATCATCTTGTTAATGGTGCTTATTAGTCACATCCTTAAAATGAAAACAGAGCTATGATTATATTTTTATAAATAATGAAATCCATAGAAAGAAAGTAATTAGGCAAAGAATCTACTACCTACCATCAAAACCTAACGAAGAAGAGCAGACTGTACTCCTGGAAAGGGTTTAAAGAAGATGAGAGTGTCGGGAGCCAGTGGGAGCTAAGAAGGGACATTGGGAATTTACACTGCGGGAAGCCTGCACAGTAACCGACACATGGCAACACTCATCTCATTGCCTGTTTGCCTGGCACCTCCTCTTAGGGAAGGATATGGTTTTCTGCCGCCATGATTGATGCACAGAATCACAGACATGTCACAGCATTAAGGAGCTACATGACTACAAAGACATGCTGCTTTAAAGTGAGCCTTATCTGAGCTTAAATATAGAGCACAGCTGTCAAACCACACAGGGCTCTCTTCCAATCTGATATCATTAAAATGATTTTGTGAACTGATTGTAATTTGAAACGATAGGGTTGCTGTTACTAGAGAAGATGGGTCAACTCTGGGTCAAAGCTGAACATCATTGATTGCCTACTATTAAATTTGGTTTATTTTAATGATGTTATAGTAAAGAAGTTGTTGGTTATTTTAAGTATTTGATTGCCTACAAAGTTTCTCCTAGAATTCAAAGAACTGTTATAGAATAAAGGATATATACAACATGAATGACATTATAAACCAAAAGGTCAAAAGGTATAGAAAAACTGCATCTTATCATCAAATAAAGTTTAACAAAGCAAAATGTACTAGCCAATCTTTCCCTTTAGGGCTAGTTGAGTTGATTCTCTGCAGCATACGTTAAGCATTCCTCCACATAATTTTCAAACAAAATATTTGAGTTATAAAGGACAGAAAGTTCACAACTACAAGCCTTGTGTGACTTTTCTTTTACATATGTCTGACAGAACCATAATTTTCTAGCAAAAACATAAAGTAACACGTTTAAGGAAGGCAACATTGAGTGGTTTGGGGTCTGCAGGACTCTCTATATGAGCCTGACTAAATATAAATTTTTTTTAAAAATCTACTTTCTATGTAAAAATGTTAATCATTCTGACAAATGAAGTGAGAAACTAGTGTCAGAATAATTTGCCTTCATAGAAAGTCACAATATGTAGATAACATCGACAAACAAAAGAACAATATTCTTTTTTTCTCTGTTAATCACAGAATGTATCCAAACATTTAAAACAAAGCTTAACCCTTAGTAGGTACTCAATAAATGTCACATAAATAACATGATTGTAACAGCTGTACCCTTTGTGTGAATATACTTCTACAATACCCAAGGTAGATTTTATCCAGAACAAATATAAAACTTTCTAAAGTTATCTGATGGCCTCTGAACTAGTCGCATAGGATAAACTCATTATTAATAAAATCACTGGACTTCTTGATTGGTTGGAATCCTCTTTTATTATAATTGCCAGGAAATGAGATTCTTCTGAGCTAAAATGCAACCTCTTTGTAATAAATTAATAAGTGAAAAAATAGATCCCAGAGGAAAAACATATAGTTATTCAATATAATATCTTTTATACTTTAATGGAAATAATCCATTGTCTTTTATGTTGTCTATTTTAGTTGATAGTTTAATTAGAAGATTAGTTTTAAGAAACAAGGTGATGGGCACTACAGTGATCACAGTTTATTAAAGACGTGTTAATTGGATTTCAATGGTGAATTCTATGTAGGAACAGAAATAAAAAATGGTGAACAACAGAATTTTAATATAGCTTAGCAATTTTTCCTCATTCTCATAGTGGAATCAGAAATGAAATTATAAACTATAATGAAGTATAATTTATACTACGTCATCACATCAATATAAAAATATAACATTATATGTATCGACTATGTCAAGAAGAAACTACACTTCCCTCAGCTTGGTATTTCTGCATAGTTGAGGGCAGTTGTGGAGAATCACTAATCCAATCCACTGCTGGATGGAGACCTGATATAGGGCAATTGCAAAAGAGAGAAGAAGAAATACTTTATACACATACTGAGCCACAACCTCTAATATCACTGCTTAGAAAGAAGAGAGACAGATCAACTTAGAGCATGGCTGCAGGCATGGGGTAACTTTGTGATCAAAGGAGTCTGGCAGGCTTTGTGACTATGAGGCAGAGATTCAAGCAGAGCTGAGTTTTACAAATAGCAGCAGCAGCAGCCATAGAGCAAAGTACAGTTTTAACGTGTGTATTATGTGGAAATGACCAGTGGCCACTTCTGTCCTTTTTGTCGCATAGTCTATATGGATACCAATTGCTATAGAAGTGTAATTCTTCATAGAAAGATCTAAGATTTTATATGATCATTCTTCATTGTGAAAACTTGTGAAGTCAGTGAGGACACATCAGTTAGCAGTGGTAGTAACAGTATATCTATTTAAACTCGACTGAGTATAGTAACATTAGATTTTCACAGCCTATGGAAATAGCAGACTTTCTTTTCATTTAGTTGAAAATGAAATGTAAAATATCTTAAAAACTAAAAATGTATGTAAATTATCTAAATCAATACCTGAGTCATAGAAGTGCTAAATGATTTCTTATTCACACTGTCAATAATAAATTCAATAAACTTTCATATATCTCATTTATTGGGATTATAAAGTAACTTGTGCTGTCAAAGTGATTTACAAAATAAGGTGTACTATCAAATTACAGTTATACATAAGGGTTGAACATGACAGATTCAGAATACAGTAAAATATGTGGATCAATAATATAATGCTGTCTATGTGAAATTAAGGCTGTTATGGGTAAAACAGAACTCATCAGTTGGCTCATATAAGCAGCTTAGTAAAGAAACAACAAACCCTTTTCATGTTTTTTATTTATAGTCTTCCCCTGAGAAATGCCTGCCCATTGTTGGTCCTTCCATGTCCCACAGTTCCAAAGTTTCAATTCAAGGTGATGAAATGAAAATACAGCTTAGGTCCTTGATATCAGCTCTTAACTTTTTATTGTTCAATTCGTCTTTAAAATCCTGACAAAACTGGTAACTAAGTTCTATGCTATGCTTTCTAATTAGAGGTCTACATAGTACATTAAACTCACATAAAATATATTTCAAAATAGTTTTCCTTTTATAGATCTTTATCACTCATTCATTCATTTATTTACCCTTCAACTCATTCAGTAAATATTTCTGGCCGGGCGCGGTGGCTCACGCTTGTAATCCCAGCACTTTGGGAGGCCGAGGCGGGCGGATCACGAGGTCAGGAGATCGAGACCACGGTGAAACCCCGTCTCTACTAAAAATACAAAAAATTAGCCGGGCGTGGTGGCGGGCGCCTGTAGTCCCAGCTACTCGGAGAGGCTGAGGCAGGAGAATGGCGCGAACCCGGGAGGCGGAGCTTGCAGTGAGCCGAGATTGCGCCACTGCACTCCAGCCTGGGCGACAGAGCGAGCCTGCCTCTCGAACAAAACTCCGTCTCAAAAAAAAAAAATATTTCTGAGTACAGACTACAGTATCTAGCACTATGCAAGGAAGATGGACGCAGCATTGAGTGAAAGCAGGAAGGATCTCTACCCATATGGTGCTGACAGTTTTGTAGGTGAAGCAGAGGTTAGTGAAATCACCATACAAAAAATGTAAAGTTACAATGATAATAAGGACTAGGAAAGAGTGCTACATTGTGCTGTGATATAGTATAAGAGGGAGCTGACTTAGGATACAGTCAAAAAAATACTTCTTTGTGAAATTCACCATTGAAATAGAGGCAAAGAGGAGGAATTCTTTTTGAGTAAAGGTGGCCCTGTGTGCAAAGACTTTGGAACAAGAATGTGCAATACTCCAGGAACTCAAACTTTCTCCTGTCAGTGTGGATAGAGTTCCCAGAATTCAGCAGAACATGGTGTGTAATAGAAACAGAAGCTTGGCCAAAATTTTTCATTCTCTAGTAAACCTGCTTGTACTGATCAATTTCAAGATGCCAGAATCCTGTGACAAAATGCGTTCCACTGTATTGAATAATAATGTTGTAATGTCTAACTGATGCCATTGGTAAGATAGGGGCAATAGGTTAATTAAGAAAGAGTCAGCTTTTATTGACAAAGATCACAGCAATTAACAATGATACAAATTCATATACACGAATATAGTACACACCAGTTTAGGCAAGTTGTCATTGCTATAAAAATCTTGCAAATGTGCTGTTTACACTATTTGCTAAAGTGTTCTCTAGGAGCCATTCTATATGTTAATCTTCTACTTATGTTTTATAATATATTCACAAATGTGTGTTCACTCAATGTCTCACTCAATTCAAAGTAAGTTAAAACTTTAAGACTCAACCACAGTATACATCTATTAAGATGATACTTTTTCAAAAATATTACAGCCAACTAAAAAAGAGGCAAAGTAAAAAGAATAACTATATAATTACGTTCTCAGGGTCAATCTATATTGGTTATACAAATAAAACTATCCCATTCTTACTTCTAACAGGGTATGATTTGCCAGTTGAGATATAAGCTTAAATATCTATTAAGGTAGATTCTGAAAACACAGAGAATTAAGGTGTAGGCGCCAAGCAATGAAACAGAACTTTGAATAGACAATAAATATGCTTTGTTATTAATCATAGTGTATACCTCTACCTACCTAGGACCACAAAGTATTAATTTAGTTAAAGCATTTATAAAGGCTCATTGTCACTTAAGTTTATATTTTTTGCCTTCCTAAATGATATCTGGAGCTATTTGCTGGACATAGTGACAAATAATTCATCTCTTTTCCAGATTCTTTACTGGCTGACAGACATAGAGAAAGCTTACTATGTTTTAGAATTTCTTTTGTCTTAAAATAATTGTATATATCCAAAAGAATTAAAAGTAGAGACTTGAATGAACTCACATGAATGAATATTTATACAACCATATTTAGAGCAGCATTATTCATAATGGCCAAAAGGTGAAAGCCACACAGATGTCTATAGACAGATAAATGGTAAGTAAAATATTTTATAACACATACAGTGAAATATTACTCAGCCTCAGAAGCAAGAGTATTCTGACACATGCTACAGCATAAATGAACCTTGAAGATACTATGCTAAGTGAAATAAGCCAATTACAAAGGACAAATACTACATGATTCCACTTGTATGAGGTATCTACAGTGAGTAAAGTACTTACAGTACCTTACATAAGAAAAAAATAGAATGGTCATTGTCTTGGATAAATTCGTGGACATGAGATGTAGAATGGTGAATACCAGGAGTTGAGGGGATGGGAGACTGGGGTATTATATATAATGGGTACAGAGTTTCAGTTCATTAAAATAAAAAAGTCTCTAGAGAGGGATGGTAGTGATTGCTGCACAAAAATGTAATTAATGTCACTCTACCACACATAGTTAAAATCATTAAGCTAGAAAATTTTACATTATGTATATTTTATTTCAATTAAAAACCAAACATCTTTTCCCCACAACCTCCTTCAGCTCCACTTAATTTTTATAGCAAAAGTTTCATTGATTTGCTTGTTCCTACTATCTCCAATTTCCTTCCTCTCTTGAACTGACTCAACTAGAGTTTTAATCCTAATATTTTAACAAAACTTTAATTCTCAAGGTAATCAAGATCTCTACATTGCTGAATGCAATGATTATTTATCAGTCTTCATCATACTTGAAATGTCACTTGGTGACTACATATTCCAGGTTTCACCAGTTTGTATTTATAGTTTAGATGTAACTAATAGTGCCCCCTTTCATTTTCAGAAGTGTACCAGATTGGATGATAATATGATTTGGATGTTTGTCTCCTCCAAATCTCATGTTAAAATGTGATTCCCAGTGTTGGCGGTGGAACTGGTGGGAGGTATTTGGATCATGGGGGCAGATTCTTCATGAATGGATTATTGCCATCCCCTTGGTGGTAAGTGGGTTATCACTCTGGTAGTTTATGTGTGATCTAGTTGTTAAAGTGGGCTTAGAACCTCCTCCACTTCTCTCTTGCTCCCACTCCTGCCATGTGATGTGCTGGCTCCCTCTTCACCTTCTGCCATGATTGTAAGCTCCCTAAGGCCTGCCTAGAAGCTAAGGATATGTCAGCATTATGCTTCCTGTACAGCCTACAGAACAATGAACCAAATTAAACCGTTTTTCTTTGTAAATAACCCAGCCTCAGGTATGTGTTTATAGCAATACAGGAAGGACTAAAACAGACAATAAATCTTATGGTAAGCCAAACTCTCAGTATTCTACATATTTACTCACTTTATCCATATTTAAGTATGTTATTTACTTGACTTCTAAGACACCACGCTCCTGGTTTTTGTTTTAGAAACTGCACTCTTTACTGGATTCCTTCTTATTGCCACTGTTTTTGTTTTAATTGACACACTGTAATTGTACATATTTATGGGATATGGCTTGATGTTTTAATACGTTTATATGCTTTCTAATGATCAAATCATGGTAATCCGGGTATCCATTACCTCATGAATTTATCATTTATTTGTAGTTTGGATATCCAAACTCTTTCTTATGTATTTTGTAACATACAATGACTTACTGTTAACCATAGTCACCCTACTGTGCAATAGAACACTGGAATGTATTCTTCGTATCTAATTGTAACTTTGTACTCACCCTCTCCCCATCTTCCCCTCTCCTTTCCTCACAACCCACTATTTCTTAACTTTGAACTTCCCTAGAGTTTGTTTCTATCAAACTCTTGATGACTGTACCCAGTCTTTCGAGTTGAAAAATAGCTAAAATTTGATTACTCCTAAATTCATACCTCTAGCCTGGACACTTCTCAGCCTGCAATGTGTATTTCAGAGTTATGTGGAAAACTCCTCTGTGCTGTCTGCAATCAGATGTCTAATGGATATCTCAAATTCAATAGGTTCAAATTCAAATATGAGCTCCTCATCTTCCTCACTGATTTCTCCATCTCAGTAAATGACAAATCCATTGTACTGGTTCATGTCCAAAACCTTACATGCTTTTTTTCTCTCTTGCCCCAAATCAACCTATCAGAAAGTTCTATAGATACTGACTTCAAGATATATCCACAGTTAAACCATAGTTACTATCATTCACTATTACCACCCTGGACTGGGCATCCACCCTCTCAGATTATTATAGCTGTTGTTTTGCTTATTTCTGTCCCCTCAACCCTTCCAACCCAATATAGTCTCTTATTAACACAGTATCCAGAGGAATCCTGTGAATGTATATGTCAGAATATGACATTAGCCTGCTGAAAAGCTCTAGTTGTCTTCCCATTTTTCTCAGAGTAAAACTCAAACTCTTCACAGTAGCCAACGTGGCTCTTCATAATTTGGCCTTCCCTTATCCCTTGGAATGCATATTTTTCTGCTCTATCTTTTTAAGTATGATCTGGCAACACTGGGCTTTTGATGTTCCTACAATATACCGAGCATGTTGCTATCTCAGAGCTTCTGTGCATGCTGTTTCCTTGAGCCACAACGCTCTTTAGTCAAATACTTAATTATCTCAAAGTCTCATTTCATTCAGGTATTAACCAAAGAAATGCCCTTTTCAACCACTCAATTAATTTGCAATGCCACCACTCTACCTCAATGGCCTTTTTCTACTTAACTTTTCTGAAGCACTTATCACAATCTAATACACTCTATATTTTATTTAGTTTTATATCATAGAAATTCATCTCACTAGATTATAAACTCATAGTTTCCATGAGAGCAAACATTTATGTCTGTTTTATTCATTAATATATCCTTTTGCCTCAGTGCATTTAGTAGGTACTCAATAACATCAGTTGAGTGAATGAAGGAAAGAGAATTTTTTAAAAAGTGAGAATAGTGCCAATAGTTGTTTGCTGATTAAGATCCAGGGATGATCACTTTTTATTAAGTGCCTACTTCTGCTAAGCACTGTATTAAAGATACAAAGAAGAATAAGCCAAGATCCCTGCCTTCACTGAGTTCATATTCTATTGGAGATACAAACAAGTAAACTAATGGTTATGTTTTTTTCTGAAGTTTTGTCCATTTTTAATAATATTGTCATTTATATCATTGCTTATGTTATAAGCACAGTAATTATTCTTGACTCCTCTTTTATGTTCAACTTCAAATCCAATCTATCAGTTCTTTCTTTCTTTTTCGGTTTGTTTGTTTGTTTTTTAACAGACGGTCTCACTCTGTCGCCCAGGCTATAGTGCAGCGGTGCAATCATAGCTCACTATAACCTCAAACTCCTGGGCTCAAGTGTGCCTCCCATCTAAGCCTCCTGAGTTATTTTTATGTAATACATCTTCAAAATGGATCCTGGATCTAACTACTGCTCATCACCTCTACAGCGACTACCATGGTACGAACCACAGTTATTTCAACTGGGGATTTTATTAGCCTCCTAACTGTCCTCTCCACTTAAACTCTTTCCTCTCTCAGGCATCCTTTAAAAAAGTATTGTCTGCCATTCCCTGCTCAAAATCTTCCAAAGTTCTCCCATCTCGCTTAGAATGAAATCCAACCTCCTTACTCAGACTTACAATATCCAACTCTCTCACACCATCTTCTAGAACTTTTCTTTCCTCTTTTCCAAACACCAAGTCTTCTTGCCATTCCTACAACATGGTATACTTATGTCTTCCTCCAGGCTTTTGTGCTTGCTCTTTCTCAGTGTCTTCTCCTAGATCTTTGCTCCTTTATATTGTACAGGTCTCAACTGAATGCCACTTCCTCAGTAAGGGCCTCCATGACCTCCCTTCCTAAAATAACACTTAGATCTGTCAGTGTTCAAAATATACTATTCGTTGATTTCTTCATAGTACTTATTTATTTGTTCCCTTATCCCCTTCTAGAATATGTCCTATGAGGAACTTCAAGTATTTACTGCCATACCTTAAGAACTAGAATGACATACCACTCACGGTTGTAGTATGAGTGGTATGTAGAAGGTTGTCAATGAACATGTGTTAATTGAATCAATAAATGGAATGCAATAAGTGCTATAATGAAAGCCCTTTATACAACAACTGTTGCTGAATTCCTACTAGGTACCAGACACTTTTTCGAAAACAGGGTTTACAAAAAGAATAAGATACAAATACTGTTCCTAGGAAAAACAGTCTATTTTGAGTTTCAGAAACATAAGGACCTTCCAGTAAAATATAATGCTGCAAAAAGTGCTACTAAAATAAATAAAATAGAATATTTCTGCCTAAGACAGAAATAATTTATGAAAGAAGTGGATTTTTTGTACTGTGCTGTGAAGGAATTTGTAAGGCAGTAAAGCCAGGGAAGGGTATTCTACATAATAGAGGCTACAAAGCCCAAAGCATGGACCATATGAAAGGGCTTGCTGCAAACATGGCACTAATGCTGTGTGAACTTAGCACATACTAGAATACCTTGAAGAATGACTTGAGATGAAGTTGGAAATCTGAGAATCACATTCCAAGAGTGTTGCATGTTGCTTGCCAGGAAGCAACTGAGGCAAGAAGCACTGTTATAAAGCTATTGCATCAGGTAAAAGAGGAAAGGAAGAAGGAAAAACTGAAAAAAAGATATTAAGTAATCACTAAGACAGATAAAAATAAGGACAATATTGAGAGTTTTTACAGAAGTAGCTCTTGTACTTATTTTTTAGTTTTTTAAATTTTTATTCAATTAAAAAAAAACTGGACTCAGATATTAACCACATAGGGGTTATGAGGAATAGTGAAAGGGAGAGGATTCCAAAGTTTTTATATTGAGGACCAAGTAAAAAGTGATGCCCTTCACACACACAAACACACACGCACACGTACACACAATTATACACGAGAAAGCACATTAGTAGCAGTGGAGTAGGCAGTGGGAAATAACATAATTTTTCATTTTCAATGTCTTGAGTTTGAGATTTTTTCAGGACATCCAAGTGGTGTATCATCTTAGAAGGAGCTGGGATATGCTCTGTAGTTTCAGAGAAATATCCCTGCAGGAAATATATGACACTCTTCAAAGGGTACTGAAGTGAAATACTGCATGTAAAGCTATCAAAAATGTTAACCTCACAATATTCTGACAGAACAGAATCATCAAAATGCTGGGGATAGAAGGAAGCCAGATTGTAATAAATTAACACATGAATTGACAGTGAAGAATAGAGATAGTGAAAGTAGACTGTTTTTTTCAAAGAGATTTGCAGTGAAATCGGGAGGCAAAGCGACATAGCCTGAGCAGGAGGCAGGGATGCTAAAGTATTAGAGGAAATAATCCATTTAGCAGTAGAAGCACAGGAGGCTGACAGAGAAATAGAGAACAAGATGAAGAAGAGAAATAAAAGACATATTTGAAAAAATGAAAGTTTTGCAGAAACTGATGATGCCAATTGCTACCTTTTTGTTTCTGTTAAATCCTGAGTAGAAATTGGAAGACACATACCATATCAACCCACTGTCTCAAAAGAGGCAAATGTATATTATTTGGGAATACCTGAATGCTCTGTATTCTCCAATTCCTAATAACTGCCTTCAGCAAAGCAAGAAGAAGAGGATAGAAATGTATTATTGTATATAGGTAAGGGATACGGCAAGAATACATGCCAGACAATCATTTTATCTTAATCTAATAAAAAAAGACAATTTTCAAGCTGTCATGTGCTCATTCAACAAGATTCAGTACTCTTCATAGTCATGACAAACTTTTCCCAATATAATCAACTGGCCATCAATGTTTCTTCTGATTATTTTGCTCATGCCAATAAAATGTTATTATATATTTCTTTTCTAAAAACAGCTTCCCTCTTTCATATTTGCTTAAAATTGTGCTTAATACAACCTGTTTTATGCATCCATGACACTTTGAATGACCACACAGATATTGTGCCACATAGTCACTTAAAGTTCTGTCCAGAAAGCTAATGTTGTTCTCCTCTCCAATTTCCTAGAAAGGAGCTCAACTCATTTATCACAGAATCATTTAGAATCCCACCACCACATTCTGGCATCAAGCTGGTTGCCTATAGTTGATTTTCCTTTTTTATACTGCATGCTATATTTTGTATCCCTTGAATCTTGGCCACATGTACTTCTAGAATTCGGTTACTACTATACTAAATTGCCCAAATTATCACTATATAAAGCTCCAAAGTGTTTCCTTAATTTTAAAATAGTCCATGAATTCAATATATATGTTTTCATGTGCTTAGTCAATATGCAAATGCAGAAGAATTGCCATTCTTAAGCTATACCTACTTTCATTTAATGTTGATTGAAGTATCTTTATTGCTCAATATAATAAATGCCAGCTTCTATAATTCTTTATCTCAAATATAAAAAGAGATTTCAGGAAATGGTGGCAGAATATATAACTTATGACACTCTTGTTTTGTGAACAATACTTATTTAGAAGTGTATATCAATATAAAGCTCTGCTGAGGATTAAAGATATACATTGCACTAAAAGATATACTCATCAAAAATTTAGAATGCCTACCAAGTACTCCTGTCCTCTGGGTCTTCCACTTTCTCTCTACTGTCTTCTCTGATTAACATCTGCAATAACAGATTTAAGCAATGTCTTTCTTGTAAGCTTTCCTTCTCACCTCACAACTCCCTCTCCTCCACTCCCCTAACATACTGTTTTCCAGACTCTAACAAACGGCACATGTGGCATTAAATTCACTTATCTATTATAACACTAACCCGTGGGCATCATGACCATTGACTGTGCAAAATTTTATCACTATGCTGTGCATGCTTAAGAATAAGAACAGGTGTTTTATATATGTTAACTGGTAAAAAGAAAGGAAGAAAGAAGAAAGAAGAAAAATAGGGAAAAGATCTATATTATAATTTAGGAGCACTTGATATAACTCTGACTTCTTCAGAGGATTTTGCCTTTTTCTCAGCAGTAGAAAGTTGCCATTTAATCCGGGCCATTACAAATAAAAGTTATGGACAGCATTCTTTATAAGTACAGAAAATAAATGAGAAAATTCAGTGGGCTTACATTATGATTGCTCCAAGAGTCCTATTCTATTTGCAGAAAAGAGAATCAACATGTTGTGAGCAGAATGGCAATGACACTGCATTTTATGAGGCTATTCAAAAAGCCACTATGGTTTATGTAGTGTAAAAGCCCTTAAGTTTTGTAGATTAACTCTACTACTTGATGCCATCTTCGCACCATCTTAGGTTATATTTTCTCTTTTAAATGATTCGATGGTTTAATTAGTGAAATATTTCTTGCAATATTTGGACCCATTATTATTAGTTTGACTTCTGTTCTGATATAAAACAAGTACAATTTTATTTTCCAGTATAAATATTTATATTGGAAAAAAATTCTGAATATTATTGGCTCATGTAGATGCACCTAAAGTTTTGATATCCCAAAATGAAATGTTTTCTCTACTTTGATAATAAAATAAATTTCAGTTTAAAAGAAAGATAGAAAAGGTACGATTTTAATGAAATCTTGGATGCCAGCCAGTATGATTATTTTAGGAAACTCTGTTTTTTTATAAGAGTTTTATCAGACTGTCTGCCAAATATTCATGATCTATCCATAAGCACATCAGGAAGAATTGTGCTTTTGAAGTTGGAGAGGCTGAACTTTATTAGTGATAAAAATTATGTCAACAACTGCACCAAAACATACGAAAGGAAAAGATTTCCTATTAACTTCCTTTGGCATGAGAAAACTATGTTGTTTATTAGGTACAGGAACTCTAAATACAATTGGTCCATTCTCTTCTGGAGTCAATCTCAACATACTCCTGCAAAGAGTCTGTAGATTTGATCATTTTTTCTACAGGCTGTCTCCTTATCACCACCACCCCGAATCCTATTTTCCAGCTTGCTTAGGTAGCACACAGTCCTGACATGTAATATTCCCTACCACACAGAGGCCTCTAGGAATTTGGGTTTTTCTCCCATTCTGATGTCTTTTCTCTTAGAATCTCATCTCATGTGATTTCTCTTAGAATCACACCTCTATGACTTTGCTTACATTATTCCATGCACAAAACCGTTTTCTCCTCTCTTCTGGGTATGGAAATTTTACTCATTCATCAAAATTACTTTTCCAAGTTCTATAAAAATCCTTTCTCAACATCAGCACCCTAATGTGATTTTTCTTTTCTATGAAGTCATCCAGCAATTATGGTCTGCTTTATGTAGTTGACAATTAATAATGTACTACACATTTTTGGTCTTGAAATGATATATAAATTTTTATTGCTGTTTTCATACTTTTATTTCTTATATCTTCAATCTAACTGTTATTATTTTGAGATCAGGGAGAGAGGTTTACTCTTCTTGAGCTCCTACAGTTCTTCATTAACTATATACCTCTACCTCATTAAACTCAATAAATATTCATGATTATTCTATAATAGATCTGTTAGAGATCCCTGGGTACTTTATTAAGTAGTAACAACTTTCCTTCAGGTTTACTCTACCTTTATAAAGTAGGAAAAATAATTCCTGGCATTAAGTTATAAGCGTTATAAGAAAAGTAAAATTATACAGTGTTATGTATGTTCAGCGGGAAGGAAATCATGCTGTTATGGGACTCAGTATCAGACAGCATTTCAGATAGCATTGGCATCTAATCAAACCACTGAATAATGCATTGGATGGAGAAGCACAGGTATAATGATCTTGGAAACAATTTTGTGATACATTATCAGATTATCACAATAATCAGATACTTCAAATAATATTGGGACGTCTTTTTAGGAAACCTCATAAAAAATGGAAATGACACGAAGGGATTTCGATAGAACCATAGTTGTAAACTAAATTGGATTGGATGATTTGGTTGTATCTCCCTTTGAGATGGGGTAATTTCCAATGCCAATATGCTGTATCTTGATAACTTAATTCTAAAATGAGTTTAGTAAACTAATTTTACATAAGAATCAGAAAACAGAAAGGAGAAACTATACTTATTTAAAATTACAATCTCTGAAATTCAAGCAGAAATATGGTTTTTAAAATTTAGTGTTTGCTAACTATAATGAGAATGGAAGATACTATCTTTTTATTGTCACGTTGTCACATGCTATATAGCATGTACATAATTAGTACAGGCTTTCTGGATTTCTAGAAAGAAAGTGTTTAGATAAAACTGTGATCAAGGTATCCACATTTCAAGGAACTCATTTTAAAACCACCTGTAATGAGAAGCCTTAATTTTTTATCTTTGCTTTTGAAAATCATATGGCATGCCTGTAATCCTAGCACTTTGGGAGGCCGAGGTGGGCTGATGATGGGGTCCGCAGTTTGAGATCAGCCTGGCTAACATGGTGAAACCCTGTCTCTACTAAAAATACAAAAATCAGCTGGGCATGGTGGCAGGCGCCTATAATCCCAGCTATTCAGGAGGCTGGGGCAAGAGATTTGCTTGAACCTGGGAGGCGGAGGTTGTAGTGAGCTGAGATTGCTGCACTGCACTCTAGCCTGGGTGACAGAGCAAGACTTCGTATAGGGCAAAAAAAAAAAAAAAAAAAAAAAAGTCACATGGCATTAGTTCATTGTTTTTATTTGCAAAATTATACTATTATTTCTGCTGTAATATATTTCCAAGAAGTCTGGGTGGATAACAACATATCTTTGTATCAAAATTCAATTCTACTTCAAAAACACTTATATGAAAACTGTATCCTGGATGTTCCAGACCTGACTTCTTACTCAGAACACTTCTTTCTAATGTCTCATGTAGTTGCATGTATTTATGTTATATTTAATCAAACTACCTTGAAACATCAAAATAAACTCTTAAAATCTTTACTCATTTTATATTTTATGTGGCAACAACATTACCTAGAGTTGAAATCATCTGCAGTTCTCAAGAAAATTTTCATTTAGCCCCTAATAATTGTAGAATAATTGATATTACCTTTAATGAATTACACATTTTAATATAGCTTTTAGTTAACATGTAATTTTTATGTAAGCAGATGATGTTTTTCTTTCTAACATTAATTGAATTTATAAAATAGAAATGAAATTTTTGAAAACTGCAATAGAAATACATTGTTAAAAAAATTAAAATACTTGCTCACTTTGTGGTAACTATCATAATTTGGTTTTTAGTCTTTTTTTTAAAAAAAAAAGGAATACTGACTACTTAATTCATAATTTGACAACAATTTCCAAAGAATTTTTTAATAAACAGATACATATATTAGTTAAGCTACTCTGCTTAGAAGTCACATAAAGGAGAGAAAATATTACATTACCATGATTCAAGAAAGAAAATAAGTTTAAAAATTTAATTCATGAAAATATTCTAAGCCTATATCCAGAAACAAAATCATCAAACTGTTGCATATGTCATCTGATGATTTTGTCTTTATTGTCATATTCATCACAATCTCAAATATATGTAAACAATCATTTCTTGGTTGGAATGTAATTTTACAAGTGCAGGAAGAAGAAACTTTAAACACTACTGACAGTATAGATCCATAACAGTTCCATTGTGACTAATTAGTAGACTCCGACCTAGTAGGAACTTGTTGGCAGTGCTAAGCAACCAGGTCATACAGGGTAAGACTGGAGGCTGCTGGCATGATTTATTCACTGATGCTTAAAGTGATACCTGCTTCAGAGAGGTTACTAAAGAGCTTACAGGCCTTGATCATTAGAGGAAGAAGGCAGAATGAGATGGTGCTGTGGCACTGTGCTTTACCTTGTAAGCAATTCTCTTGGAGAAGACTACACAGCTGAAACTCCCCATTAGTTGACATGCTCTCCATTCTCCTCATGCCTCCTATGCCAACCCTGTTTTGTAGGCACATTGAAAGCACTATCCTTGCCTTATTCATAATATCATTTCATGGACCAGCTTGATACGGTGCCTAGAACGTACTTTAAGTGTTCAACGAATGTGGAATTGAATTGCTGGTAAAATGAGCCCATTGGCATAACCTGCCCCTTCACAGATGCTCTGGCCAGCACTCATTTTATTCCTTGCCACACAATAGTTGGCTACTCCTGTATCAATCAATTACTGCAACTGACAGTAATTACTGTCAATTAAAGTATACTTTTGAAAACAAATCATTGAGAATCCCCGAATGCATTCCTGTTGTCCTTCCCTCCTAATCAAATTCAATTAACCAACACCTCTCCTGAGAGAAGAATCATCAGGGGTTGGCAGAGCCTCTGAAATAAGTCTAAGGTTTCTATTGGTATTCAGAAAAATAGTATATAACTCTGGGCCCTAATGAAAGAAAGAGAACCAGAGCTGTAAAGATAAGTGACAAACAACAGAACATGAATGAATCTTAGAAAATAAACGGAGGTCTGGTAACCAGAATAGTACTGGGAGACTCTCATTAATTAAACGCAATAGTCACTTAAGAAACCTTCACCCAAAAGACCTAGTGGTTTTTATGGCCCCAGAAGAGCTTCTAGACCATTGTTCCACCCATATTCCTAAGGCTACAAATGCCCTAGCTTTGTAACGAGAAAATCAGGTATCAGGCAAGATTCCTCCTGGCTTCTGGCGGACAAAGATTTCATACCACCTAGTATTCTTTTAAAGCCAGAGACAGCCCACCAATTTCAGGGCTTAGCAACATAAAGCATTCCAACAATCAGACTGGTGTATGGTAAGGCAAAATAATGGCAGCAAAAGACGGGAATAATAAGTAAAAACACAAGTATTTGTATTTATTTTAAATGAAACAGACTTGCTAGAGAACTCAGATGCCAGCCTGAATAAACAACAAAGGAATTCAGAGAAATTTCATTTAAGTCCACCTAAACAGAAAACATTTAAAAAATTTAGTCCTCAAAGGAATGTGCATAAAACTATGTTTTTTTTAAAAAAAATTTTTAACTTTTGTAGATAGACTGAGAACAGAATTATCACCAATGACATCTTAACGATTGTGCTGGGAGATCAAGTGGAGGAAATATCTCAAAACGAAGCACAAAAATAGAAATTATGAAAGAAAAAATTTAAAAAAATGTGAAAACAATGCTGATATTGGAAACTACAGCTAGGTATGGGTCACTAAGTTACTGGATAAAAGATGTTAAAAAAAAGAAACACAGGTAAGCAAAACCTAGTAAAATGCCTGAAACTTACAAAGAAAAAACCTTGCACACTTCAAGACCGATGAATTAGACCAAAAAATGACAGAGAATGAATTGTTGTCAACTTTTCAACCACAATAATAAGAAGTTGCACGGGAAAAACATTAATGAAAGAGCAGGACTGAAATCCTATAATCCTGAATTTAAAATATCAATTATTTGTCAGGAATAAGAAAGAAATTTGGACATATAAAAATATTCATAGGCCAGGCATCATAGCACACGCCTGTAATCCCAGCACTTTGGGAGGCTGAGGTGTGTGAATCACCTGAGATCAGGAATTCAAGATCAACCTGGCCAACATGGTGAAACCCTGTGTGTCTACTAAATATACAAAAATTAACTGGGCATGGTGGTGCGTGCCTGTAATTCCAGCTATTTGGGAGGCTGAGGCAGGAGAATCACATGAACCCGGAAGGTGGAGAGGTTGCAGTAAGCCGAGATGGCGCCATTGCACTCCAGCCTGGGCTACAGAGCAAGACTCTGTCTCAAAATAATAAATAAATAAATAAAACATTCACAGATTGTATCACCTACCTACATTATTTATTTAAAATGCTCAATATGAGCTTCTTCCATTTGGATTTTTATTTCTGCTGAATAATAATTCTAAATATAGAAGAGCCAGTCTATAAAGCAAAAGCTATTAATAATCTTGAAGGAAAGTATTAAATTGTTTGAATAAATCTTAGGAACAAATAGAGAAAACAACCTAAAAGAACTTGGATAAATCTATGGAGAAGAATGGGCAGCAGAATAAGGAAATAAACAACATTCTAAAGAAATCTTGCCAAAGATCAAATATGAACTGCTGGAGAATCAAAGTTTTGATGGGGCAGGATATACTTTCTCTCTTTCTTTCAAATACTAGAGGAGATACATGTTTGATTATTAATATAAGGAAAGGAACAAACGATAAATATAAAGCTCAGAAATGTAATCAATATCTTCATCAAATAAAAATAAGAAAAAAAGGAACATGTAAAGAAAACAGGTAGTATACATATCTACAATGTATCTTATTTCCTTAAACTATGCATCTGTATAAAAGTAAGACAAATATTAAATACTTATATTAAGATTGTCCCTAGATTTGATTTTAAGATATCTAATTTTCTTTTTATTCAGGTCACAAAATTGGACAATGTTATGGTCACAGTTCTTCTAACTTGTATTTTTTTTTTATCTAAATAAGTTCTTGTCTCATTTTCTACATGACTTGGCATATTCATAAATGTGAATTTCCATGATTCATACTACCTACACTATATATGAATGATTATGTATGCATGGTAAATAATAGAATATATTAATTTATTTTTATTTTGGAGGACATTCTGAAGGAATATGTGTTTGTGCATTTATAGAACTGAATGTCAATGGGATTATGCTTCCCTATAATTTTATACAATACTCTCAGAGATGTTTTAAGTTTGCACCTGATAGACTCACAATTCCAGCAGCTTTTAATTTTTGTCATGTTTTATTTATTTATTCCTATTCCATTCATTAAGAAAGTTAATTTTTAAATCAATTGAATCCAATTAAGCAAAACTTTAAAAATAATCAAGGAATTATTTTTAAAAACAATATTTTAAAATTAAATACCTTACCCTTTTCATGTATTCAACAAATTTATCTTTTGCATAATCAGTTTTTGGCTTTGTTATTTAAATATAAATGCCTTTAATTAATAGATATGCCCTTAATTGCCCTTTACTGGAACATACTTGGCACATATATGCTCTTATTGCACAAAGTTCTTCATCATTTCTTATAAGTTTTAGATTTCTTCTAAATAAGTTCCTGAAATTCACTATATTTTGCAATCCAATTGTGAACTGACTTGCGACCCATTTACTAATGCTAATTCTTGAATTCCAATCACATTATTCCCTTTATACTACCTTACAATAATACTTAAAGCAACAACGACTACAACATTTATGCAAAGGTGGAATGCCTTCCTCCTCCTCTCTTCATTTTTTACCTATAACCTCTTCTCTCCTTCTCCTTTCTTGTCTTCCTTATCTTCTTCTATAGATCTCATTTTATTTTGAGCAATAAAGTATTTATCTTTTTTAGTTTTGTTTCTGATTTTCATTGAGCTCATGATATTCTGAATGCTTTTTAAATTTTAGTACATAGTGAATGTTTACAGTTGTATTTATTACTTATGCAGCTAAGATATAATAAGTCACTTTTGAAAAGCAATGAGAATTTTTTATTTCCAAAAATAAAAAAAAAATATGGCACAATCCTTTTACATAAAAATTTTAAATATGTACTAAATTTATATATGACCATAAAGGAAAAGGTACTTGCAAGCAGTGGAAAAGAAGTCAATAGGAAAATTCAAATATGTGCTGGAAGCAAAGCTGGAAACAAAGATTGTGCGGGGAAATAATTAGTGATGATCTGCAAGAGAGAAAAAGGTGAAGAAGTGCAACATGTTTGTAATTCTCTGGCTCTTGAAACACGTTTGTACCGTGTCTCCTCAGAAAATTCTCAGCTAGATTTTAAGATGTCTTACATATAAAGCCTTTCTAGGTAATGCTGTAAAAGATCATTCAATCTGAATACAAAGATATAATTTAGATAAAATTATAGGCTAATATATTAAAATTTGTATTCCCTATTTCTTTAATTTTTAAAATAGTAATGCTTTCAGGTAGTTAAGGCTGGTGTTGAACAACATCTAGCTTCTTGTTTCACAGACCTTCTTTTAGATTTCTCCAACCTGGATAAACTAAATAGGATACACACAGATGGTAAAACCTTATGTTATCCTAGTCTGAAAAGATTAGCTTCATTAAAATGAAAATTAGCTACCACCTGCTAAATATGTTTTGGCACCTACTAAGTGGCATGCCATAAAAAATTCACAAATCCTTTTTTAAACCTTCAAAGATGCCTTGGAAGTATTTTGAAGCATTAAAGTGAACAACAAAGTCTCAAAGAATTTTTTTTAACTGGAGGAAAATTATCCTATCTCATTTCCCACTCCCCAAATTAATGCTTCAATTTGTAAAAGAAGACTAAAAGTAATCTTCGAACCAAGGACTAAAGAAAGATTTATGACTTTCTTATATAAATATAAGGTAGAAAATAAGGGATAAATGTGATTTTAACTATTTGCTTCCCTCTGTGCCAATTTTAGGGAACTAGAAACAAATAGCAGCTGAATGTAAAAAAAAGACAATATTTAAAAGGGTATAAATTAAGTAATTTTTTTTTTTTGGTTTCACTGGAAAAAGATACCTGGAGGATCTTCTAACAAATACGTCACACATTTACGTGGGGTGAATATATGTCCCTTCTGGTTAGCCACAGTCTCATTTCATGCCTACTGTCTTAGCATAAGTATTGATAACATTCATTTTCATTTTCACAATAAAACTGTTTAAATGTCAAATTATATTATCCTTCATTTAGTCACATATTCTACAAGAATTCTAAAAAACACTCTAATAATTTAATTTAACATAAATAAACATGGTTGGGAATCTGAAAGACTGAAAAAAGTCTTTTTAAAATTTCTCTGGAAAGAATACCAGAAATAAACTTCAACTTCTTTTTCAATTTAGTCCTTGAATTTCTGTTACAGTTTTAATGATTTTCCAACTTTTACTTGTAGTCAGATACATGAAGTTCTGTTGGCAAAAGGCAAGTTCTGCTAAATCTTCACTCAGACCTTCTTTACTGCTCATTTATACAAGATCTAAGAAGTTTAGCTGTCTTTTTTGTTTTGTTTTGTTTTGTTTTCAGATTCAGTAAACTGAAATCTTCAAAGGTAGGGTATAACTAGGAGGGTCAGAAGCTGTGATTTCTGACATCCAGAAAGAAGGAATAAAAGGTAAAGGAGAGCATGTACATGTATTGAAATTGTGTGTCAGTCATTCTGAAATTAGGATCAATATCAGTTTTTTTAAATAAATAAAAATTTGCAATTCATTTTGTAAAGGATCATTTTCAAAATATTCAATATTAATTTAAAGGACATGGTGCTTACATGGTAAACTTTACTAACTTGAAAATAATAATCAGTACAGAATAATTTTTGCTAAAGGAATAGTACAGTTTTTTTACTGTCTTGAGGAAATAAAAATTCAGTTCATATATATTTACTTTAAAGCCTCTATAACTTATTTAGCCATAACGATGGCTCACAGTTGCATCAAAAATGTGCATGTCTGGGTATAGTTGCATATGTCATGGAGTTGAATACTATCTAAAATCTTTCTGACCTCACTAGAGAAGCATAGGAATATGTTCTTATGTTCCTTCCTCTCCACAACTCACCTACCAGAACTAACTCTAAATATGTTAGTATATTTTGTAATGTTTTATTTATATTACATTTTTATAATTCTAAGCAATCAATATCCCTTTTAAATGGTACATTAAGCTGCTGTGATTCTTCATTCAGCCTGCATGATGCTTATATACCCTGATCTCATTCAATCTTGCCTACATTTCAGTTAGTTCCCTTAATTTCTATATAACTTCCAACATTCTACTCTGATGCCTGAAAAGTATAATTGTGTCCATCTTGCTAATTGTCTCTATGGCAACGTAAAATTATCAGCATCTCTGCCTATGATCCTCTTAGCCACCTAAAATTATTTCATTCTACCTGTTTATACAAGAGATCCTCTACCTTATTTCTTCATTGTTTAACAGGGAATCTATGTTGCTTTTGTGTATGTTGAGTATTCCCCCATAGCGACTAGTCCTAGATTCTAGGAAATATTTTCTTCTCAGTGACCAATAACCAGATGCTCAGAGGTAAAATAAACCTACTGGGAAGGTTATATGAACACCTATGAACACCGGGAGCTTGAAATGTATTCTAAATAATTTTATGGTTAAGAAAGTGAAGTAAGAAGCAGTTTCTTTGATCTAGACACTCTCTCGTGGGAAGAATTCTGGTTTTGCTTGACTGGAAACACATTATAATAGATTCCACTTGAACGCTTTCCTTGCTCTACTACTACAAAAGTGATTTTTAAATACTTTTCACTTTCTGTATATTTGAACAAAGCTTGATAATATTTTTATTACTTTTTCTCTATCCTGGAATTTTAATTGTGCTTCATCCCAATAACATAAAATGTAATGGAAATTCACTGCATAATTTTTATCTAACACAAGCTCTAACAATGGAGGAAAATGTAAAGTGAAATTATTTTTTAAATAATAATTTTCTTTGTATTTTATTAAAATGGCAAAAACCACAATGACTTTTGCACCAACCTAAAAATGTAATAAATGGCTACTGTGTACACAGCCCCCTTTTTTAGTAAAATTAGAAATATTACTGATATGATGAAAAAATGAAATGCATAAACATACTACAAATGTAAAGATAAAATACACATTTGGCAAATCTTTTACAACAGAGCCATTTTAATACAGTGTTTATGTATGCCAGCAATTATATCAGCAGAATTAGACTTGATTCTGGTACTTGTTATCTTGGTAACCTTGCCCAAACTCTCTTTTACAGACTTGTGAATATAAATGAGATAAAACAAAGCCTAGATACATGCAGAAGTTTTTTGTAATTAATATTATCAAAATAATATTATTTTTCTCATGTGACATGTAAAATAAGAAACACACTAAATGTTTCTGTGTCTGTATACTGTAAGCTAATTCTAATACTAATGACCTGGTTATCAGAATACATAGGAATAAAATTCCCTCCTTTATACATATGAAAGTGTATTACTAAAAAGTTTTCCTGAAAATAATGATCAAACTATCTAGGAATTTATAAAAAGGAAAATCCATTAAATTTATAAAATTCTAATGGCTCTATCTCCAAAGAATAAACAAAAAAAACAAGTTCCACAGACTCAAATATATGTTCACGTCAACATAATAGAGTTTTATGTGGAAGAAAAATCTAGATGATATATGCAAAGTAATTATGAAAAATTTTCTCAATAGCAGATATAATTGGTTTCAGAGAATTTTGGATACCATAATGAATATAACACAATAACTTTTTGGCTCTGTGACAAAAATGTAAACAATAACAGTTAAATAGCAGAAGTGCAAGGAGCTAATACTAATTGTCTTTGTCTGCATTTCTTTTTGTTTCTTCAAATCATATTGTGTCTTACACGTAAACTAAAAATACAGCGTTAAGTCAGTGTATGTGATGTTTTCTAGCAAATGCTTCTGTTTTGAGGAAAATGTTTAACTGATTGCTTTACATGGTTATTTCTAGTGGTCTCCTATTGAAACAGCTGAAGGCTAAAAAAGGCCAAACTGTTCAAAATGATAGCGATAATTTAAACAAACTAGATAGCTAGAAAAGTCTAGATTCCAAAATATATGAGTGTTTAGCTATGGCAATCACACTTTATCCTAAGGCCAATGGGAGTCAATGAGAGACAAAGGAAGTGAAAGTATTAGATTTCAAATTTTATTTTAGAAATTGATTAGCAGCAGTGTGTGGGATAGAAATGTGAGTGATGCATCAAGGATGCAAGACACACCTCTAAGCTGCTGCACTTGAGTTTAGAGCAGCTGACACACTCCGTCATTAAGTGAAGCTAAGTTAGTCTCAGAAAGATTTCATTCATGTGGAGAATGAAGTAGCTTTAGAATTTTATTAGTGCCGGGCTAAGTCTGTCTTGTCCACTATGATTTCTGGCTGGCTTCAGCTACTAAGTTGATGGTGATGCATTACCAGCATAGGTTTCAGGTGGAAGAAAGTTAAATAGGAATATTTTAGAAAGACATCTGAATTCATGGAATTTGTAGAGTCTGGAGTCTGTGCTTCTCAAATACTTAATAGAATAGTTTTATAACGCCCTCTTTTAGGAGAGTTGCTAGGATAAAAACCACTTTTTTCTTAGTGAAATAGTAACATTAATCCTTAAAACTTTATTCAGTTGAATTTTAATTTTTCTTTTCTTCTTCTTTTTTTTTTTTTTTTTTTGATAGAGTCTTGCTCTGTCCCCCGGCAGGAGTGCAGTGGCATGATCTCAGCTCACTGCAAACTCTGCCTCGAGGGTTCAAGCAATTCTCAGGCCTCAGCCTACTGAGTAGCTGGAATTACAAACATGTGCCACCACACCTGGCTAATTTTTGTATTTTTAGTAGAGACGGGGTTTCACCATCTTGGCCACGTTAGTCTTGAACTCCTGACCTCCAGTGATCCACGCGCCTAGGCCTCCAAAAGTGCTGGGATTACAGGCGTGAGCCACCGCGCCTGGCCTAAAACTGTATTCTATTCGGCCCTGGCCATTGTTTACTTAGTTATTATGCAACCTTTTAAACGTTTTTGATAATAATATTTCTTTGGTGGATTTCAGATATGACTCAATACCTATTGTGCCATGCATCATTTTAAAACCTGTTGGTTCCTAGGAGCCTTTGAGCTTCATATTCTATGTTTACAGAGATACTACTTACTCTGAGAAACATGGAATACATGGAATATCTATGCCTCAGATATCATATGGAAATAGACTGAAACTACATAAAGGCTTTGTAGATATAAAAATGTGGCTCTGTTCTCTATCCAAGAATATCTGAAAGGATATTCTAATGGAATATGTGGATGCTAACCAATGATCACTAGAAAATAATCCTTACTCTAACTCAGAATGATACATGCTATTATGTATCTATACAATTGCCTGTCTGATTACAGAATAAATAATGCTAAATATTTACACATGTAATAAACATCATTTTGTCAAAAATTGTCCCACTTTTGCTAATTGCACAACACTGGGGATGGTTAAAATCTTGAGACTATTTTACCAATAAAGAATCTTCTAACCATATATAATATCCAAATAATGAAGGAAGAGAATTGCTCTTGACAGTTCGGTAGTCTTTCTTTCCAGAATATACTCATAGGAAAACAACAGGTTTAATAAGATCCCTTTCTAGATTCAAATACTCTGTATACTTTTTAATAGGACAATAATCTTCCACTTTTAAAATACCTGTCCTGATGAGTATACAAAGCCTTTTAGGATAGATATAAGTAAAATAATATTTTAAAAATGCAAGCTTATGAATGACTAAAGATTCAGATTCTGGGAATAGACTGATGTCAGGGAAAGCCCATCCTCATAGAAAAGTTTTCATTCATTTTTGTATCCTGCGCAAAATTTAGGAACATGTACAATGCACAGTTTGGAAAAAGCATTACTGAAGTGGTTTAAATAATTTTGATCCAGCTATTAATGCATATCTCCCAAAAGTACTCTATAAAGTGATATGAGAAATGTTTAGAAATGGTAATGCCTTTATCATCCACTGAAGAAACCATAGAACAATTAAGCATAATTTATGTTTATCCATAGTGAAATCATAGAATATTGAAAATGAATTGCTTTCTTCTGTTGACATCATGCACACACACACACCCAATAAGGAAACAGCTATTTATTAACAAATTCCATCTATCCACGAAGCATATACAAGACAAATGTGAAACATGACAATGAAAAAAATCAGTTTAATAAGAAATGGCACAAGTCATTGCATCATTAATTTCAAATGGCAAGGGAAAGAGAATGTAGTAAAACACCAATGTTTTTGAGCTAGATATCAGTCGTTAATTTGTTACTTTAAACAATTTGGAAGTGATAAAGAACTGAGCTAACCTGATGACAATAAGAAAAGTACACAAGAAGGCTTATGTTAGGCTTGGGGAGTATACAGTTATAGCAGAACATAAAGGCATCAATATCCAGCACAAAACAGGACCGGAGCTCTTAGAAACTGTGGAACTGGAAGCATAGCTGATATTATCTAAGACCCCTTAACCAAGATGTCACAAATGCAAGATGCATACATATGCATGTGGTAGACTTTTCATTCAAAAAGTCTCTTTCCAAAGGTTTACAAATAAATGTTCTTATCCAGCCATTTGTTATTTTCAAAAATAGTGATTCAGCAAATATTTATCAGGCTAATATGTTAGGGAAAAATGCCAGGTGGCTGGAATGCAGTCATATACAAGATCTACAATTTATCATAAGTTGCTTACTGTGCAATAGGGAGAAATTATAAGTAAACAGAAAGATAAAATACAAAAGAGCAATACTAGCTTAATAACTCCTGTTGCATGTGTTTTTCATTCCATTCTATTTTTGTTTTTATTTTTAGATAGATACGAGATTTTATGTTTCAATTGTATGGATTTCTCAATGTGAACACTTATGTTTAATGATGCAAAACAGGCATCATTCGTTGGTATTTTAAATTTGTTTCTTCTGGTTTTTCTTAAAGGTTAATATTGAAAATTTGAGGAGAATCATCCCCAGATGCTTTATTTGGGGACTTCGGAGAGGACCACCTCTTATGAAATCCCCCATAAATCTCATGCTGAGATGGAAATTTCAATAAGGGATTTCATACTGAGAATTCAGAATCAGCATTTCATTTCTTCCCATGTTAATGAATGTACCACAGTAATTATTCCATACTACTTCTTCAATATGATAGAGTAATAGTGTCTAATAGAGGTGAGAACAATAAACCAGTGTAAAATAACTATCCAGAGTCTAAATCATCTTGGGAACATAATGGCTGCAATATGCTATTCACTTCAATAAAGCATTTGTCCATTTGCTATTCAGCTTAATAAAGCCTAATGATAAATATACTAAACTGATCAGAGCAGAATGCTATATAAGGGCTCATAAAATGAACAAAAATTACAAGCACATAAGAAAACTGGCATTCCAGGTTTTACAAATCAATAAAGATATCTATAATTTTTTCTTCTAACTCTATTTCTGTGTCCTCACAAACTTACACCAACCAAATGCACCTTTTAACTTTGAATATGATAAAAATTACAAACAGGTAGATTATATTTCCATATATTTGCTATCTTGTTAATTTTAACTGAATAGAGAACATAGAGCCAAAAAGTTTTAATGATATGATCTATTACTACAAAGCATGAGTAACAGAATTTGTAGTTCCAAATGAAATTCTTCCTCAGTAACACTACAGTTAAGTAAGCTATATTATTAAAAAGTGATCCCTGTGACTAATTTTAAGGAAACATACTTTTAATTTTAAAGAAACATACTTTTAGCTTCCTTGTTTGGAACACTTCCTCATATAAAGTAGCTCCAAAAATGCAAAGACTTCCTTAATTTTAAATTTTGATGAATTTAAGAGAAGAACAGTCATCTTTTACTCTAAGTGAAATCATTTACTTCTTTTTTTTTTTTTTTTTTTTTTTTATGGAGTCTCGCTCTATCACCCAGGCTGGAGGGCAGTGGCACGATCTCGGGCTCACTGCAACTTCCAACTCCCAGGTTCATGTGATTCTCCTGCCTCAGCCCCGTGAGTAGCTGGGATTACAGGCGTGCACCACCACGGCTTGCTAGTTTTTGTATTTTTAGTAGAGACGGTGTAGCACCATGTTAGCCAGGCTGGTTTTGAACTCCTGACCTCAGGTGATCCACCTGCCTTGGCCTCCCAAAGTGCTGGGATTACAGGAGTGAGCCACCATGCCCAGCCCTCATTTACTTTCAATAATGAACAAATTAAATGAATCATTTCATCATTGTTCAATCAAAGACAACTAAACTTGTACCATAATATGATTTTATTATTGTTGTTACATGGAAATATTCCTCTGCGCCAATCAAAAGCGTTCAATAATTTTTAGAAATATTGTTACAAAATTGAGATTTTGATGAGATGTGTCTAAATATGCTTTTGATGTATCTAATTATATAATTTCGATGTATTTTGATTTCTTAAATAACATTTAGGACATGAATGTTTTAAAAATATCTGAATGAATATAATTATTTCTGCTGAGTTTTTAAGTTAAAATAGCTTCATTAAAAAATTATCAACCCTAGAGTGCAATGTAAGCTTCCTAAATCTGCATACTTATTATTGCTGTTTGTAGTTACAGTAGAAGTGGTAACCATATTTATTTCATACTTAGTTTACTCATAGGGAGTATTTTTGTGGGTAGTAATGTTTTCTGAGGATTTACCCACCTATGCACTGTGTTTTCTATCTATTGTCTAATAAAATCATCACAACAATACTATGTGAAATGTACTATCATTAGGTATGCTTGTGTTATAAATTGGTGGTATAAATTGGGTGGGCTCTGTTGTTCTACTGTAGTCACAGTTTCAGACAAGCACGGAGAGGTTCTTGAGACTCCCTGAGTAGAGTTTTCTCAGCATTTCTATTCCCCAAAGAAGCCAAACCTTGGCTTTATTTTTGATCATTCTTAAATGGATGGGAGTTTCCTGGTCTTTCCCCAGGATTCAGACCTGTGCTTGCAGAATGCAGAGTCCTGAGCCCAAGATGATTTCTCACTTCTTCAGGTGCAAGAGGTATGTTCTTTTACCCTTCCTAAGCATTAACATTTCTTTAAGTCCCATGGGCAGCATGCCTACCCCAGAGACAGAAGGGTTTTGCTTACATTTTGACCTCAGAAGCAGTGGCATTTTGCCTTGCTTGTGGAGATGAGTTTGTTTCCCATTTCCCAGTAACTTAAAGAGTTTGCTTCACATGAGAGTCTAGAAAAGTAGTGTGAGCTAACCAATGATCCCTCAGCAATTACCTCCTTCATGCCTGCACCCCAAATCCTTCTAAAAAGCACCCAGTGGAGGCATAAGAAGATAAGTTGTGAATGAGTGCTAAGTTTCCTTGTGACTGGATCTCTGCTGTTTCAAAGTGACATACTGGGGAAGTTGATTTATTTGTTTGCCTTGTGATCTCAGCTCTTCTTTGGGTTGAATAATAGTTATAATTTTGTAGGTTATTCAGCTTTTTTCTCATTGGTTGTCAGAACCAGTGTCCTCTTGTAACTTTTCATATCCCAAAAATAAATGTAAGAATTTAACCAAACACTTGACAGGAATTGAGTATTAGATTATGTCACATTATACCTTTATAGAAAGTGTAGCACTCAAGCAATAGCTACATATAAGAATCATGACATCAGAGATTCAAAATTCCATCAGTGAATTCATCAACAGAATCAACACAGTTGAAGCAGTGAGCCTGAATCTGAATCAAAAGAAGTTCTACAAACTGAAACAGAAATAGGAAAAACAAAGAATAAATAAATCAGAATATCTAACAGCTATAGGACAATATCAAATGCTATAACATATATGAAATTGTTTTCTTAGAGGAGAAGAGCAATAGGACAGAAAATGATCAAGAATTTCATAAAATCAATGAAAGCCTAAAACAACACACACAAAACTGCCGATCCAAGAATCCAAGATAACATTATGTAGCAGGAAAAAACAAACAAACAAAAAACCCACAAAAATTTAAAAACACACAAACACTTACAGAAAACATTGATAAACCGTTGGAACTAAAAGACCAAGAGAAAATTCGTAAAGCCAGCAAGGGCGGGGAAAACAGGAGAGTGGGATATATCATATAGAAGAATAAAGATAAAGATAGAAATTCTTGCAAGACAGACAATGTAGTGATTTATTGGATATGTTGAAAATACTAAAATAAAATCATATTCATCCCACTGTCTATTATCTAGTGGAAATATATTTCAAAAATGAAAAGAAAATGAAGAAATTGGCAAAAACTTGAGAGATTTCAATGTCAGAAAGCCTGTTCTAGTAGTAGTATTCATTTCTCAGCACACCGAGTATAATAAGAGATAGAAATTTGAATCTACCCAAAAAATAAGGAGCACTAGACAGTAAACATAAAGGTAACTCTAAAATGTATCATATTAAATGTTTAAGTTAAAATACAAGAAATAATATCTATGCTTCCATATTAAGAAACTGGAAAAATAAATTTAGGTCTCAAAAATTAGTCTCAAATTAAACTTTCTGTTTAAATGAAAGAAATAAATGAGAAATAAATCAATGAAATATAAATCAGAAAAACAATAGGAAAATCAATTAAAATAAAGTTATTTGGAAAGATCAGCAAAAATAGTATACCTGTAACCAGATAGATCATAACAAAAAGGAGAACGTACAAATCACAAATATCAGAAATAAAAGAGAGGCTATCCTACAGACATTAAGAGGCTAAGAGAGGAAGAATATAAACAAATGTATATCAATATGTTTGATAATATATATGAAATGAACGCAAAAATTCGAATGAAGAAAAGCCATAATTAAATGTTCCTTTGGGGTCATACTGTATATCCATATCTCTGAGCTGTATCGTTGCACCAAAACCTAATATTAAAATTTTTTTTAGAGATGTTAAGCATCTTTTCATATACCTGTGGGCCATTTGTATCTCTTCTTGGAGAAATGTCTATTCATGTCCTTTATCTAATTTTATTTGAATTATGTTTTCTGCTTCAGTTGTAGGAGTTCCTTATATATTTTGGACATTAATCCCTTATGACATATATGATTTGCAAGTATTTTCCTCCATTCCATTGGTTGCCTTTTTACTCTGTTGATTGTTACCCTTCTTATTTCTACTATATTATCTGTGTGTGTGTGTGTGTGTGTGTGTGTGTGTGTGTGTAAGAGAGAGGGATTTATAAGGCTATTTTACATCATTTTTTGAAAGGACAGAATGTAAGTAAATTTCAGCAAACATAAATATTAATCTGGTTTTCTATGTCAAATTGGAAAAGTTATGTTACAGTTTCAAGTTTTATTATATTTACATATATGACAAGGAGTGTATGAAAGGAAAAATGTAAGAAGCTCAATTTACACAAAATATGAGGCTTACGAATGACGTGCCCCTTTATTTTTATTTTTTTATGCTGTATACCAAAGAGCATGATATTACATTAATCACTTATTTTTTACTACATGCTTCTAATGGGATGATAAAGGTGATTACCAGTCAGCTATCTTTAATTTTTACATGGTTAAAAATATAAAACTAATTTTAAGGTTAGTTTTTATTTTCATTATAAGCATTATATAATGGTTGGAATGTTGAATCGGCTACTTTGTGTTTTAGAGATTCAAGTTTACAAATATAAACCAGAGGTCAGGTAATCTGAGTGTTAATGAGAACCCATTAGCATAGTTTTCTTGGTGGATTTCACAAGTTCCATCATTTTTGTTACCTACTGTATATTTACATCATTAGTTTTCACTATACTCATTATTTCTACAATTTCAAATCTTGTTTCCAGGCCCAGAAAATTTTAGAAAGCTATTTATGTAAAATACCATGGGTCAGACATACAAACATAAAATTAATGCAGAGCAGATGATACACGGACACATGCAAAGTTTGAAGCTTAAAATTCTCAAGCATGTCTTTATGTATTTTCATTACAGATATTTTTGCAATTTTTGTTTCTCTCTCTCATTTTTATTTATTTATTTTTTGAGGCAGAGTCTCGTTCTGTCACCCAGGCTGAAGTGCAGTGGTGCAATCTCGGCTCACTGCAACCTCTGCCTCACAGGTTCAAGCAATTCTCCTGCCTCATCCTACCAACTAGCTGGGACTACAGGCGCGTGCCACCATGCCCGGCTAATTTTTGTATTTTTAGTAGAGATGGGGTTTTACAGGCTAGTCTTGAACTCCTGACCTCAGGTGATCCACCCACCTGGGCCTCCCAAAGTGCTGGGATTATAGGTGTGAGTCACCAGGACTGGCCTATTTTTCTCTTTATAATGGTTCTGAATTATATACACACACATACGCTCACACACACACACACACACACAATATATATGTGTATATATATATATACACACACACACATATATATGCACATACCTTATTTATTATATATATGGACAATATAAATCATAAATAAAAGCCATATAAGCAAATACATTTATTCAATTATAAATATTTGAATATTCTCACTGATTCTTTCCCAATCCCTCACTGTCATCCTCCAGGTTTAGGATGCTTCATCCAGCCTAAGTATATTTTCCATAAACGTCCTCAAGTCATTAGCAATATCGAAAATAAGAGTAATGATAATAGTAATATTATAAAAATAACAATAACAAAATGACTTGCCTGTAGCAGCCACTTAAATATTTGTTTAATAAATAGATAATTCTTAAATGTATGGTAAGCATCATGATTAGATCACTACATGAAGTTTTCCATGTAATCCTGCATATTACATATTTCCATCTAATATGAAGCAAATATTTTCATTAATCTGAGTTTAAATATGAGAAATTATAATGCGTAATAATGTAAAATAGCTTGACTTAAGATCATAGCTAAAAAGTGGTAGATATGAGATTTAGATCAAATATATACAACTCCCTACCTCATAAGTCAAACCTGTATAGTACTTCTTCATATGATGCTCTTCATAATCATCCTACTGTCTCAATATCTACTGAACTAGACCTGGAATTTTTAGTCTGAATCTTAATCTCTCCATTAACTTATTCTGATGTACCTCTTCAATTTTATGCCATATTCTTCTTTATTCAACAAGTATTGTATAAAATATTATATAAAATTATGTTGGCTTTGCATAAAATATTGAATGTGTCTCTCCACCTTCCTAAACCATCATCATTTAGAATCTGTTTGGAACCATCAATCTTCCAGAAACTCTTCTCTGAGTACTCTATGAAGATGTGGTTCCTTAATATTCACAATTCCTATAATATTTTATTTCTCTCTTACATGCAGTGTATAATAAAGTATATTACTGCTGGGGTTTCTGGAAGTCAGAAATGATGTATTATCTTTACCTTCTTTTTATAGTTACTAACTTTCTTCAAGGGAATTACTGAATCATTATGCAGCTTGGATGACGCATCTTGGTGCCCTGCCTGTGGCAGTGATAACCAACTCTAGTTGTGTCAGATACCATCTTTGTGACTTTGGGTAGGTTACAATTACTATAAATGAATAGAAACATTGGGTATAGTAACTATTGTCAATTAAAATGTTCCTTATCAATTTGTAATGTTTCTTTCTCCCCCTCCGTCCCTCCACCATAGACTTACCTTGTTCTATCACAGTGTGAATAAAAACACACAAATTTGGGAGTGGTCAGTTTTACAAGTTAGTTTACATGGAGAGAACCTTGCTTTATCATTCACGTTGTTTAATCTTCTTTCCTATGCCATATAAGAGAGGTTTACTAACTGTGCATTCTCATATACAATATTTCCATTTCTTAAAATTCTTAAAAATTTATAAGTTAATTTGCCACACTGTCAGGTGTGGCAGGAAACACCAATAGGGGCAGTCTGCTACTTAACATTCCAAAGTGGCATTTTAATTTTTTTCTGTTGCTTGTTTACCTCCCTATGCCTGTAGCAGCCTGAAAAGGCTCTCTCAGACTTCTAAATATGACTTTCATTATTCTGACTTTAGTTTGGCAAACTTACTCACACCTTTCATATCTACTTCATCCAGATCCTATTCTCCAGACATCTGACCCAGCTTGGTAATCACATTCTGAAATCTGATTGCTCCCTGAATTCTGTGGTTGGTGTTCCTGACCCAGGATTTTACTCTAGCTTTGA
Source organism: Hylobates moloch (assembly GCF_009828535.3). Classification (NCBI taxonomy): domain Eukaryota; kingdom Metazoa; phylum Chordata; class Mammalia; order Primates; family Hylobatidae; genus Hylobates; species Hylobates moloch. The sequence goes on from NW_026652277.1 coordinate 40,239,319, forward strand.
TCGTCCCAGTGATATTTATTCAGTAATGAGAGCTTTATTGCTTTTCCCAACATACATATTGACTGTCTTGATAAATTAAATGGATAAAACATGACATCACTTGAAAAGGGGAAAACTGACTCAACATTCAGTTGAGTATCTTGTATAAATAAAATTCTCTGAGCAGTTATAAGCTTGTATTTTTTTATTGTTGTTGTTGTTATTATTATTATTATTATTATTATTATTGTTATTATTATTTTGGGACAGAGTCTCACTCTGTCGCCCAGGCTGGAGTGCAGAGGCGCGACCTTGGCTCGCTGCAACCTCCGCCTCCCGGATTCAAGTGATTCTGCTGCCTCAGCCTCCTGAGTAGCTGGGACTTCAGGCACGTGCACCACGGCCAGCTAATTTTTGTATTTTCTACTAGAGACAGGGTTTTACCATATTGGCCAGGCTGGTTTCTAACTCCTGACCTCGTGATCCACCCACCTCAGCCTCCCGAAGTGCTGGGATTACAGGCATGAGCCACTGCGCCCAGCCAAGCTTGTACTTTTGACCAACTATGTCAGTTGAACAGTAAGTGTGTCTAGATGTGTCTAGTGTATTCTGTCAAAATATTCCACGTATGGATACAATCCTATGTTGCAACATATTATTAGTATTTATAGTTCACAGATGTTGCTATTAAAAATAAATTTCTAAACCAATGATAGATATAGAATTTAGAGAATAATGTTAATAATAAAAATAAGCATTTAATATTGTAAAATAATACATTGTTTAAGTGATGTATACTGAGTTTGAAGAATTAATTAATTAGCAACATTCTCTTCCATTAGAGTTTTTAAGTTATGCATCTCTAGATTCTTTCAGCCAGAGACAAGTCAATCACAAGCCAGAATTGAGCAACAATCTGCCCTGTGGTATGATTTGATAAGACCAAATTAACAAATAAGCTCATATTCTGACTTAAATTAATCTCTTGTCTTAAAAAAGTAGATTTTAAGTGGGAAACTATTGTACTATCTAAAACAGTTAACATAACTAAATGGAGTCAAATTATATTCTTATTTGCCTTTGACCAATTCAACCAGGAGGAGAAGGTGAAAGAATAGAATAATTATTTTTATTTCATTTTATTTGTTTTAATTTAACTTTTATGTTAGATGCAGGGGTACAGGTGAAGGTTTGTTACATGGGTATATTGCACCCAGGTAGTGAGCATAGTACCCAATAAGTAGTTTTTCAACCCATGTCCTCCTTCCTCCCTCTGCCCTCTAAGTAGTCCACAGCACCTATTGCTCCCATTGTTCCCAAGTTTACATCCATGTGTTCTCAAAGTTTAGCTCCCACATATAAGTGAGGACATGCAATATTTAGTTTTCTATTCCTGTGTTAATTTGCTTAGGATTATTGCCTTCAGCTCCATCCATGTTGCTACAAAGGACATGATTTCACTGTTTTTTATGGCTGTGTAGTATTCCATAGCATATATATACCACATTTTCTTCTCCAGTCCACCACTGATGGGCATGTGGATAGATTCCACGTCTTTGCTATAATGAATAGTGCAGCAATGAACAGACTAATGCATGTGTCTTTTCAGCATAATGATTGACACAAATAAATTGAAAAACGTTCTAAGCTCATGGATTGAAAGAATCAATATTGTTAAAATGGCCATACTTCCCAAGGCAATTTACAGATTCTATGCTATTCTTAGGGAACTACCAACATCATTCTTTAAATAATTGGAAAAATAACTTATAAAATTCATTTGGAACCAAAAAAGAACCTGAATAGCCAAAGCAATCCTAAGCAAAAAGAACAAAGCTGGAGGCAACACACTACCTAACTTTAATCTATTCTACAAGGCTATACTGATGAAAACAGTAAGATGCTAGTACAAAAACATACATATAGACTAATGGAACAGAATAAAAAACTCAGAAACAAGGCTTCACACTTTCAACCATCTGATTTTCAACAAGGTCAACAAAAAGAAGCAATGAGGAAGACTCCTTATTCAATAAATGATGCTGAGATAATTGGCTAGTCATATGCAGTGGAATGAAACTAGAGAATCATTTAAATAGTGTCTGTGATTCACGTAAATTCCTTATTACCATTCTATTAAGTGAACACTTATCCTGGAGTAATTACCTCTACCTTTTTCTTTCCATAATTGCTTAAAATAGAAGAGTAATACTTCTCTACTTCCAGGAACTTTAAGGGTACTCTATAAGATTACAGAAAAAATTAGAAGACTGTAAAGGTATATCAAATTAAAGATAATAAACACTTTTCTCAAGACCTTTGAGTAAATTAAACTTCCAATTTTATGTACTTGTCAGTACAGCTATATTAATTCTGGCTTACCATGTTTACATTGTTTACACATTCATCCTATCCTGCTGACTTCAGAAATTTAACTCATTGAGAGGTGATTCCACTGTATTGAGATCATACTTACTATGCTTGTCAGCATGTAGAGCATAGAAACCTCATGAAACTAGATACCAGCAAGAATAATCAAATGAGTAGTTTTAAACGCTGAACAAGAAAGTTGACAACTTCCCAAGAGCTACAATGAAGTAGAAGGGGAGCATAGTGAGCAAGGGAGCTCTAATCACAGGTAGCAGATGAAATAGGGATGCTGAAGAAAGCTCAAAGGAAAAGAGGACTGAAGTAGGTTGAGTGATGGCACCCCCAAAAGATATGCCTACACCTTAATTTCTGTAACCTGTGAATGTTACATTACTTAGAAAAAGAGTACTTGCAGATGCAATTAAGGTTAGAGCCTTGAGAGACCACAAGTCAAGGAAAGCCAGTGTAGCCAAAGAAAGGCAGAAAAGACAGACAACATATTCTCCCCAGAGCCCTACAGGGAGCTCAGCCCTGCCAAGTTGGAATTTTGGATTTCTAGCCTTGAGATCTGTGAGAGAATACATTTCTGTTGTTAGAAGCCACCAAATTTGTGGTAATTTAGTACAATAGCCTCAGGAAACTAGGACAGGCACTGTGGCAAGCGAAATCACTTCATAATTTTCCTGGAGTTCTTGATGATAAGCTCATCCATAGTTACAGATTATCTTTCCTACTAAGGAGAAAAATATAAAAATGTTGTTAAACTTCAACACTATATTGACTCAGGAAAACTATTAAGTAATCTCATGCAAACTTATGAAAATAAAATTTGATTAATGATTATTTGTGATTATCATAAGAAATGACATTCACTTAAAGCAAGACAATTCAAGTAAGTTATTTAATTCTCATTCCATTTCTTTCCTTTCTAGATCCTGATGGTTTCTTATGCTTTTACTCTAACAAATTCATGTTAAACATTCATTTTAGTAGAACTTAGAAGATACGTGTATTTTTTGACAAGAAAAATTATTTGTAATAGTTATTACATGGAAAATTGTAAGAAAACTAATCAGAAGGGAAAACATGTTCCAAAATAATAATAATAATACTCAATATGTAATAAACAATTTTAAGCTAGTAATTACAATGTTTCAAAGAATCACATTCTATCAATTACTGCTAAAACTTAATGTGTTAAATGCTTTAATAACGTTTGATATTTATTTGAATATTCTATGTACTCACTCAAACATTATGTCTCCCCAGTTGCCTCTCTGTTTTCTCCAAAGTCCACATCAAGCCTGTCTCCTCGATAACATGTTTTTAGCTAACTGAAGCCCGGAGATGTCTCCACTTTTGGAATTAATTTATATTACTCATTAATCATTTAATGTAGTTTGTTCCTATTGATCAATTAACCTATTTCCTGATTCACCAAATAAAATTGAGAGGTCTGAAGAATACTCCTCAATAAGCAGCAACTTTATAAGCTATATCTTTCATTTTCAAAATCTGGTTCTGCTTTTCGATGTGAACTTAAGTTAATGAATGTATGTGTGCCTCAGTTTTCCCATATGTAAAATAAAGAACATCATCAAATCTAATAATATGTAAGTGTTCATTTAAATAGAACAATACAGAGGTATTGTAAAATGCTACATATTTGTTGATTAATATGGTTAAAAAATCCAAATAAACACATTTTGTAAAACTTCTGGAATATTAAGGCTTGTTTTTTAATCTATATAACCACAGTTTGTAATAGGTAAAATTTTATTATGAATTAGACTTGGACCATTCTAACAGTTTACCATTTGTATACACTAAATCCACTTTAGCAGAGCAAAGACTAAGGAGGACTATGTATCTTAACAACTTTTAAAAAACCATGTAATTATTTCCATAGCTTGCACAAACTGAACTTGAAATAAGTCCACTAATGTATCATAATTATACACGAGGTGCAATATTTCCCACCATTATTATTTTTTTCTGAAATCACTACATTGTTAAATAAATCTTTATCAATAGCCACAAATACCTAAATTGCATTATCTTTTCAACTGGCTCATATGAGGTACTCATTCTCACTGTAATGAATTTTGACACTGTGATGATCCTCAGAAATGCAGCCACACCATAAAGCAAGTCAGCTCAACCAAGGAAACTCATAAATCCTGAGAAGTCATTGGAGATGTCACATTGGGCCTTGAAGAGTAGCATTTTACCACCACAAAGAATTGCTATGAGTGATCCCAGCCAGAATTACCTTATTAGCAATCATTTCAGATAGGGAGATGTGGACAGAAAACTGATTACAAATTTGAAATTCTATATTGGGAGAGGCATAGAGAGGGAAGAGAATGTCTGCAGAGACAAGATGGAAAACTATAAAGGGAAAAAACGAAGTGAGTTGTATTTAAAAGTGTGTCCAAGGTAAGCCATTTACTTAAGAATGTCATAGAAGTATGATCACAGCATGGTGATCAAAACTATTTCATACTTTTGCTTTGGCAATTAAGTCCTAAAGAACCTGTTTTCAATGGCCATAAAACAATGTGCAAAATCTAATCATCTGAAAGAGTTTTGATGTAAATATGAGCATACAGCTTCACAGTGCTAGGGAAGACACTAAAGAAAAATGCATGACCAGCTTTATGATGATGTTTTAAAGACAGGTTAAGCTATCTCGTATCATTAAGATGCATACTAATTTATTAAGCACATCAAGTCATGCTACTAAAATGCAATTTTATGGAGATGAAGCAAACAATGCCTTTCAGGACTAAGTTTAAAATACAAAATTTAAGTTGAAGGGGTAAAGCCACTGACTACTTCCAAACAATCAGACTAAGAAGATTTCATGGTGCTATACTTTAAAGTAACTTATGTTTTTTATTTTAGTTATGTTTAGCTTAGGCAGGAGAGACAAAGAGGGACAGCACTAGAGGAAAAAGATAACTGCACAAATAAGACGTTGGTGGTAAAGAAAATCAAAGATATGGTAATTGCAGTAATATAGAAAATATTATTCTATGATATTGGATGCGATACAATCAATTTTTTAATGTTATTTAGATCAATTTCATAGGCAGTTTCTTCATTTGCTTATGCAGTCATTTAGTCAACAAATATTTCTTGAGTTTATACTATTTCTAGGGCATATGTTGTTCTTTAAAAGATGTAACTCTTATATAGTACCAAGAACACACTTTATGATATGTGTATGTTTGTCAATTTGTGTATCTCTATGTGTGTGTGATTATGTGTGAATACATATCTTTATATATAATAAAATATATATTATATTAATTATATTAATGTATTATATGTATATTAATATAATTAATATAATATATATAAGAGGATATATATAAAAATATATAAACATATATACCCTGTTTAAATGATGGACATTTTGTCAAAATAATGTTTCCTTCAGAAATATGATTTACAGTATTTCTCTCTTTAAAAATACGTATATATTTTAAAGTTCATATGGAACAAAAAAAGAGCCCGCATAGCCAAGTCAATCCTAAGCCAAAAGAACCAAGCTGGAGACATCACGCTACCTGACTTCAAACTATACTACAAGGCTACAGTAACCAAAACAGCATGGTACTGGTACCACAACAGAGACACAGATCAACGGAACAGAACAGAGCCCTCAGAAATAATGTCGCATATCTACAACTATCTGATCTTCGACAAACCTAACAAAAACAAGCAATGGGAAAAGGATTCCCTATTTAATAAATGGTGCTGGGAAAACTGGCTAGCCATATGTAGAAAGCTGAAACTGGATCACTTCCTTACACTTTATACAATAATTAATTCAAGATGGATTAAAGACTTACATGTTAGACCTAAAACCATAAAAATCCTAGAAGAAAACCTAGGCATTACCATTCAGGACATAGGCATGGGCAAGAACTTCATGACTAAAACACCAAAAGCAAAGGCAACAAAAGCCAAAATTGACAAATGGGATCTAATTAAACTAAAGAGCTTCTGCACAGCAAAAGAAACTACCATCAGAGTGAACAGGCAACCTACAAAATGGGAGAAAATTTTTGCAACCTACTCATCTGACAAAGGGCTAATATCCAGAATCTACAATGAACTCAAACAAATTTACAAGAAAAAAACAAACAACCCCATTCAAAAGTGCGCGAAGGACATGAACAGACACTTCTCAAAAGAAGACATTTATGCAGCCAAAAAACACATGAAAAAATGCTCATCATCACTGGCCATCAGAGAAATGCAAATCAAAACCACAATGAGATACCATCTCACACCAGTTAGAATGGCCATCATTAAAAAGTCAGGAAACAACAGGTGCTGGAGAGGATGTGGAGAACTAGGAACACTTTTACACTGTTGGTGGGACTGTAAACTAGTTCAACCATTGTGGAAGTCAGTGTGGCGATTCCTCAGGGATCTAGAACTAGAAATACCATTTGACCCAGCCATCCCATTACTGGGTATATACCCAAAGGAATATAAATGATGCTGCTATAAAGACACATGCACACGTATGTTTATTGCAGCACTATTCACAATAGCAAAGACTTGGAACCAAGCCAAATGTCCAACAATGACAGACTGGATTAAGAAAATGTGGCACACATACACCACGGAATACTATGCAGCCATAAAAAATGATGAGTTCTTGTCCTTTGAAGGGACATGGATGAAACTGGAAACCATAATTCTCAGTAAACTATCGCAAGGACAAAAAACCAAACACCGCATGTTCTCAGTCATAGGTGGGAACTGAAAAATAAGAACACATGGACACAGGAAGGGGAACATCATACTCTGGGGACTGTTGTGGGGTCGGGGGAGCAGGGAGGGACAGCATTAGGAGATATACCTAACGCTAAATGACGAGTTAATGGGTGCAGCACACCATCATGGCACATGGATACATATGTAACAAACCTGCACATTGTGCACATGTACCCTAAAACTTAAAGTATAATAATAATAAAATACATATATATTAAAACCAAATATAGCCAGGGTATTTATGACATTTAAGGAACAGCCAAAATAGATTTGCGTGTTGTGCTCACATGACCTAGAGGGTTAGAGTGATAAATGGTGAGTATGATGCACGGATTCACATATTAAAGGTATTCAAGTATAAACTGGCACAATCAAGCATACTGTCTCTGGCTCAGTAATCACTGAAACAGTGTTTGGGAAACCTAGAGTGAACCATGACAGTAATATGTCAAAAACTGGGTCACTGGAAACTGTATCTATAAATTTCAAAGATGTGTCTGTCCATTTAGTCTAAACTAAATTACTTATTTTAGATTCAGATTGCAACTCTCTCCACAGTAATACCAAAATAAGGTTAACCATTGAGACCTTAAATATCTTTGCATATGGAAAAGTAAGTGCTGCATTAGCAAACCAGAAAAGTTACAGTTAAAAAAAATACTGTGCTAGAGTTTCCAAGTGCCTGCACTGCTGATTATGACAAAAATATTCTTCCATGCTTAAAAGATTTAAGTACATCTTCATACGTCTAACAATACTAAGCAAACACACACACACACACACGAAGTTAAATCAAATAGTGTAGTCATCTGTTTTTGCAAAGGATTTTTATCCTAAGAATGAGAGTGTTTTAAATAACTTTTCATTCTATTGTTCTTTGGACCACTCTACCACTCAGTAAAGTATATATTATTTCAATTTTATTAGCCTTATAAATTAAAGATAGAAAAGTCACATTTTCATTCCTAAATGAATTTCACTGACATATGTTTAAAATTCCATCATTATGCAACACCACATTTTAAGCATCCATATTTGACTACATGTTGTGATAGTAATTAAGTAAAATCGTTATGCAATATATGTAATCTTTTTTAGAATACAGCTTTAAGTGCTATGTTATTTAGAAAAATGTACGAAATTTTTTCCTTTAGTTAGTGGTTATAAGTAGATTCTCAGATATATATAAGTTTTCATTTGCTACTGGTAAAATATTTTATTATTTTAATGATTTTAACTAGGTAAAATGATTGGATAAGTAAAGCAACACAGAGTGAAGGATATCTAATCATATAACATCTTTACTCAAAATGCCATCATTCAATTTTAATATCTGTATGGGCTTACAAAAGTTATATAAACCTCACCCTGTGTGCCACAGTTTCATCCTCTACAGATAGTGTAAGAATCTACTACATTAGATTGTTGTCATGATTAAATAAGACAATATTTTTCAAACTTTTAGAAAATTATCTTATGTTTAATGTAAAGAAGCACTGAATTTCAGCTGGGCGCAGTTGCTCACGCCTGTAATCCCAGCACTTTGGGAAGCCGAGGCGGGTGGATCACGAAGTCAGGAGACCGAGACCATCCTGGCTAACACGGTGAAACCCGGTCTCTACTAAAAATACAAAAAATTAGCCGGGCATGGTGGCGGGTGCCTGTAGTCCCAGCTACTCAGGAGGCTGAGGCAGGAGAATGGTGTGAACCCGGGAGGTGGAGCTTGCAGCGAGCCTAGATTGCACCACTGCAATCCAGCCTGGGGGACAGAGCTAGAGACTCGGTCTCAAGAAAAAAAAAACAAGAAGCACTGAATCTCTTAAATCAGTAGCATTTCTATACACTAACAACAAACTATCCAAAGAAGATTAAGAAAACATTTCCATTTGCAATATCTACAATAAAATAAAGTAAAAGATTATATTTAGGAATACGTTTAACTAAGGAGGTAAAAGATCTGTAAACCGAAAACTATATAATATTGACAAAAGAAGTTGAAGCCACAAATAAATGAAAGGATATCACATATTCCTGGTTTGAAATAATATTATTAAAATATTCATAATACCCAAACTGATCTAAAGATTCAATGCAATGCCTATGAACGCCCACATGATGTTTTACACAAACTTGAAAAACAATCCTAAAATTCACTACAGAACCATAAAAGACCCCAAGTAGCCAAAGCAATCTTAGACAAAATAACAAATTTGGAGGCATCACTTTACCTGGATTTCAAAAAATACTACAAAGCTATAGTAACCAAAGCAACATGGTATTGACTTAAAATCAGATACATGTGCTAACGGAACAATTCAGACAGACTAGAAACAAAATCCACACATGTACTGCCAATTGATTTTTGACCAAGATGGCAAGAACACACAATGGGGAAATCATGTGTGTTCTTATTCATGATTTATTCAATATCATGATTTATTCAATAAATGATTCTAGGAAAGCTGGAAACCCACAAGCAGAAGACTGAAATTATATCCTTATTTCACATCATATACAGAAATCAATTCAACATGGATTAAAGATTAAATGTAAGTCCTGAAACCATAAAACATCTACAAGAAAACACAGGAGAAAAGCTCCATGACATTGATCTTGGCAATGATACTTTGGATATGACCCCAAAAACACAGGCAACAATTTTTTTTAAAAAAGGCAAATGGGATTAAGTCAAAATAAAAAGATTTTAAGCGCAAAAAAAAAAAAAAAATTAAAACAATCAACAGAATGAAGAGACAAACTATGAAAGGTAAAATAAAAAAAATTGCAAATTATGTACTTGATAAGAGGTTAATATCCAAAATAAATTAGGAAGTCAAACAACTCAGGAAAAAATAAAGAAAAAACCTAAATTGATATTTCTCCAAAGAAGACATACAAACGGCCAACAATTATATGACAAAATGCTCAACATCACTAATCCTCACAGAAAGGCAATCCAAAACTACAATGAGATATCACTTCACACTATTATAAATAAGGAAAAAAGATAAGTGTTGGTGAGGATGTGGAGAAAAGGGAACCATTGTACAGTATTGGTGAGAATGTAATTGATACCATCATTAAGAAAAACAGGATGGAGCTTCCTCCAAAAGTTAAAAATAGAAGTACCTTATGATCCAGCATTCTCACTTCTGTGTACAAATACAAAGGAAATGAAACCATTATTTCAAAGAGATATTTGTACCCCCATGTCCACTGCAGCTTTATTCACAATACCTAAGATGTGGAATCGACCTATGTGTTCATCAGTGGGTAAATGCATAATGAAAATGTGTCATATATATACAATTAGGTGTTATTCAGCATTAAAAATAAGTAAATCTTGCCATTTGTGACAATATGGATGAAACTGGAGGCCACTATGCTAAGAGAAATAAGCCAGACATAGAAATATAAAAATATTGCATGACATCACTTATATGTGCAATCTAAAAAATTCAAATTCATATAAACAGAGAGCAGAATGATGGTACCAGGAGACAGGAGAGTAGGAAATGGGAGAGATGTTGAGGTCAAGTGGTATAAACTTTCATTCATAAGATGAATAAGTCCTGGAGATATAATATTTAACATGTTGACTACAGTTAATAATAATGTATCCCGGCCGGGCGCGGTGGCTCACGCTTGTAATCCCAGCACTTTGGGAGGCCGAGGCGGGCGGATCACGAGGTCAGGAGATCGAGCTACTAAAACTCCGTCTCAAAAAAAAAAAAATAATAGCCGGGCGTAGTGATGGGCGCCTGTAGTCTCAGCTACTTGGAGGCTGCGGTAAGAGAATGGACCTTGAATCCTCAATTGTTGTCATCACACACACACACACACACACAACCAAGATAACGATTTGAGGTGATGGGTATGTTTTTTAGCTCGATTGTGGTAATCATTTCACAATATATAAATATATAAAATCACACTGTAGACCTTAAATATACCAGTTTTTATGTTCAATCATACATTAATAAAGCTGAAAAAATTAAACACAATTTCATCATCAGAAAAAGAAACAAATTATAGAAGGATATTTCAACTCTCTCGCAGTAAGACTTGAACAACACTATCATCCAACTTGACACTATTGATGGTTTTAGAATGCGATAGCTAACAACAGCTGAACACATATTTCTTTTCAAATTCATAAAGAATATTTATCAAAATAGATCATACTCTGAGTGATAAAATTCTGAGGATCCTAGAAACAGTAGAAAAATTACTTAACCTGAAAAGGGAATCTATGAAAGACCTACATCTAGCTTTACACTTAATGGTGATGATTGAATACTTTCCTGTTAAGATCAGGAAAAAGTCAAGAATTTCCACTATTCCCACTTCTATTATCATTGTCCTGGATGTATTGCCTATTGCACTAAATCAGAAAACATAAATGTAAGCCATTAAAAAGTGAAAAAATAAAACTTTCCTTATTATAAGACGACCGATGTGTAAGAAGAAAATCCAACAGAAGCTACAAAAAGCCACTGGAACTAAAAAGTGTTTTGCAAGTTTTCAGGATAAAAGATCAAATACATCAAAACAGTCAAATAACACAATAAAGTAGAAGGGAGAATCTAAAAATGAAACACAAAATTACATGGTCAATTGATTTTTTATAAAGGTGTTAAGGGGATTCAGTGAAGAAAGCATACAGTCTTTTCAACAAATGGCACTGAGTATACGTATGCAAAAAAATGAATTTTGATCTATAACTCACAAGATATGCAAAAATAACCCAAAATCATTCACAGAGCTAAAACTATGAAATGAAACTTAAAACTATGAAATGTCTAGAAATAAGCATAGAAAAAAATCTTTGTAAATTTAGGATAGGTAAAAATTTTATAGACACAACACTAAAATAAAAACCCATAAAAAATGAAATGGACTTCATCAAAATTAGGAATTTCTACTTTGAAAAACACTGTTAAGGTCAGCCACAAATGGGGGAGAAAATACATGCAGATCACATGGTTGACAACAGGATTGTTTCCAGAGCAGAAAAATAATGTTCAAAGCTTGATAATAAGAATAGAAACAACCCAATTTTAAGACAGGCAAAACTTTGAAGAGACATTGAAACAATGAAGGAATATGCATGACAAACACATGAGAAGATGCTTAACACTCTGTCATTAGGGAGATGCAAATTGAAACCACAATGAGACATCCCTATGCACCTACTATAATGTCTAAAATTAAAATGTGTAACCACACCAGTATTGATGAAGATATGGAGCAACTGGAACTCTTATACATTACCAGTGGGAAAGTAAAATGTTACAACTCGAGACAATTTGAAACTTTCTTTAAAAGTTAAACATATACCAACCAAATGAACTCATCATTCCATTCCTAGGTATTTACCCAAAATTTCAAAACATATGTTCCTATGCAGACTTAAGTGCAAATGTTCATAGTAGCTCTATTTGTAACCGCCAAAGCTGAAAACAACACAACAGTCCATCAACGTGTGAGTGGATAAACAAATAATAGTATAGCCATCCAATGAAATAGTATAAATTTATAACAAGCAATGAACTATAAATATTCATAGAAATATGGATAAATCCCCAAATAAGTATGCTCAGTTAAAGAAACAAGGCCAGAAATGCAATGTAGATTGTGTGATTCTGTTTATATAAGCCTGTATAAAACGCAAACTAATACAGTGACCAGAAAAAAACAACGTTTTCCTGGGGATGGAGTTGCAGTCAGGAAGTGTGGGTGAGAAGAATTACAGAGAAACAAGGGAGTTCAGGGGGAATGATGACTACTTTGTGTTTATAATTTTTATATATGTCAGTATTTATCAAAATGTACAATTTAATTTGTGTGAGTTAGTGTATGCTGGTCATACAATAAATATTTTAAAATGCATGTGTAAATTATTTTTCTTATCTCAGTTGGTCATTTATGTTTATTATAAAAATGTTAACAGTTAGATAGAGTTAAAAAAACAAGAACTTTACCATTATCTTTATGCCAAGCAGTATGGTATGGGAGAAAACATAATGGGAAAAAAGTGTTTGGAGATTTGGGTTCTAGTTTTGCTATTGTAATGACTGACTTACCAACAGTCTAACCACTTAAGCCTTTAACTTACTCAATTATAAAGTAAAAGGGTTGTACAAGGTCACTGGTCCTCAATTTTGTTTGGAGTCATGTAACATTATATAGTATTAGTATTTTAGGCTGGGTGCTTGAAAGGATTGAAGGATGCTCAATAGAATGTTTTGCAGATCAACAATAATTACAACATGATCCTAACCTTATACCAATACCTCAGAATGTCGTTTAAATGACTCACATTTAAGTTGCCATTGCCTTGGGGTTTTTACTATACCATTTGCTCTTACATGGTGCTCATATATACAAAAGGTGAAGTTCTCATATGTCCCAGAAAATATGAGATCTTTCCTTAGAATTGGCTTGACCTCACCATTATATTTACCACTTGCTGTCAGGATTTATACCCAGTGTTACAATATACTACACAACCCACTTAAAGTTGTTCCAATAATACTGTCTGTAGACAGTGTTAGGAGAATTACAATGTACATTGCTCAAAATTAGACAACATTCCTGTGAAGCAGTTAAGGCTACTTTGAAAGCATCATTTTAAAATCTGTAAAATGGGAAAAATCATATATATTATTCTGGCTTACTGTGTTAAAGAGATAACGACTATATATTATGAGTCAAAACTGACACACAATAAATATAAATTATGTTCACCTAGTTGGGCACTCGTAGCTTTATGTCTTTGGCCATTATTGAAAATACAAATACAATTCTGAAAGATTTCAGTCAGTTCTTGCTTAGAGCTCCTTTTCCTGTTTCTAATGCAATTTAGTTTGAGGGAATAGTTTATTTCTTGGTTAAGTTATGGCAAACATTTATAAGAACTCCAGCCATATTTTTATACTTACAAAAATTTTGATAAATATAGTGTCTATTAAAGAAGGATGAGGATTTGCTTTGACATTATGGAAATAAAATTCTACCTCTTTTTTTCAGAAATAAATGAAAGATTGCATATTTTTAGTGAATAGAGACTGGTATTATTTTCTAAGTCAAAATTTTGAATTTTGGGCCAAACTCAAGGAATTCTTTTTTCACAGGGGGTTAAAATTAAATTAAAAAAACATGTTTGTGTCTCTCTGCCAATATATGTTTTACACCCTTTGGAAGTTTTTAATGAGGATTTTTTTTTGGATGATAAAAAAGAGAGAACTTTAGTATTCTGTGAAAATTTTCTCGAATTGAGTGTTCCACATCCAATTATAGCTTAGGATCCCAAGTACAGAGCTGTAGAAATTCCAATGAGAATGTATCTTCTTCTAGTCTCCTATTTATCTTCTTCTAGTCCATCCTATCTGTGTTAAAAATTTTCACACCTGTTCTTATAAATGCCTTTTAGAAAAATTTTAATATACTTATGAGACATCTATCCTTTCAGTAAAGTTTGTTATATAATACAAAAAATATTTTATGTCTGTATAGTGACAACTTGTAGACTATAAGAAATCATTGCTTCCTTAATTTATTAATATAATTACATTTAAAAATTTGTGTCCTATTAAACTAATTTGCAGCTTTACCATTGTGAAAATATTCTAAAAGCAATTAACTCTTCTCTGTTACTAAACTTCCTCAGGTTTTTTTGTTTTATTTTATTTTTTGTTTTTTCTTCCAAGTATCTCTCATCAACTCTTAATCATACCTTTAAGAAACAACAAAAAAAGAAAAACATTATGAAACTTGAATCTAACTAAGTTGGGTTATTTTTGTTGTGGCCTTTTTGTTTGTTTCATTTGTCTTTTCTTATTTTTATGCCTTTCTTTCTATTACTCTCTTTTTTATCTGATATCAGTTACAGTCGGCCTTCTGTATTCTTGGATTCCACATCCATGGATTCAACCAACCTCAGGTTGAAAATATTTTTAAGAAATAATAAAAATAACAATACAACAATAAAAATATGCAAATAGAAAACATGGTATGACAACTATTCACATAGCATTTACATTGATTTAGGTATTATAAGTAATCTAGAGATTATCTAAATGGAGGATGTGTATAGGTTATATGCAAATACAATGATACCATTCTACATAAGGAGCTTGAGCATTTGCAGATTTTGATATCCACCTGGTTCCTAGAACCAATTCTTCCTGCTGATACCGAGGGACAACTATATTCTAACCTTCTTCATTCTCATTGGATTGTTCCAATACAGGAAGTGGAAGTTATCTTTTAACGAAAAACAAATCTTCAACAGAATACAAAAGCACTTGACACTGAAGAAAAAAGTAATTCCAAAAAGAAAGTTTTCTTTGATAAGGAGTTTTCCTGATGGGATAATAATAGCCAAAGATTTTTGGAAAGTGAAGCTTCTTAAGTATGTTAGGTAGTATCTTCAAGAATAATAGAAATTAAGTAATTAAAAGCAGGGAAAGCAACAATTGGCTGTCAAATGCCCAGGCAGTGACCTAGGTTGAGCTGATTTACTTCCACTCAGAAATGTGTGTGGTCCGTGAGTGCTACTCCTCAAACACCAAAATCTCTTCTCTTCACAATGCCTTGTCTCTGGAACTACCCCTCTTCCGACCTCCATCTGACCTCAGTTTGACTACTTCAACAGCCTTTTAACTGGACTCACTGTTCTCAACTGAAATCCTCTTCTTCGTTCATGTCCAGTGGTTATAATCCAGCCTAAAACATTTTAATGGCTTCCCTTCAGTAAGTGAATACCTGCTAACTTTTCACAATGAAACTCAGACATAATATATGGAGCCTTGCATAAAACTTCTAGAAAGTAAAAATCCAAAAGGAACAGACCACTCTCTCTGTACAAAGGCACAAACTTAGAGTTGTTTGTTTTTTTTGTTTACATGTCTTTCTCCCTCTGTTATACAGTAAGTTCCTCAAGAATAAAAACTGTATCTTATTTAAACTTTGTTTAAATAAGTGTTTAATTGTTTTCTTAAAATAAATAAATGAATGTTTTATTATGTGTTTGTTTAAATAAGTGTTTGGGTCCAAATTAAGGATGCCACCAAGTAGGTAATTTGAAGTAATTATTTATAAAAGCTAATAAACAGCATAATGGTTAAGAGAAATTGGTGATTTTGTAAGAAATAGGATCCAATCCCAGTTCTGCCACTTTCTACTAGCAGGGTAATATTGGAAAAGTTATTCAGTCTCTGTAAGTCTCAATTTTATCTGAAAAATTCAGCTAGTAAAAACACCTAGTCAGGGTGGTTATTATGGAATTATATTAGTCAATGATCTAAAGCCTTTAACATGATAACCACTTGAAAATAAGCACTCAATAAATATTAAATAATAGTATTTTATTTGTATCTCCAAACCTGGTAAGATAATTGAATATAATTAAATTTCCATTCATGTTGGGTGGATGAGATAGCATCTCTCTTAGTATGGAAAAAAGTGACACAGTATAAGTTCATGACAAACTCTTTCATATACACATAGTATTGATAATCCAGCTTTCCTTAGGCCCAAGTTTTCATATAGTCATAGGTAAGTTTACATGTCATATTAGTGTGGTTTTACTATGATCATTCCATACCACTTATTTCCAAGGCATACTATACTTAAAGGATTTCTAAGGTTTCATTTGTTCAGATAAATTTTTGGGGTCAACTTAAAGGATTTCTAAGATTTCATTTGCTCAGATAAATTTTTGGTGTCAATTTTAAGCCTACCTTCAATTTTCTGTATCTCCTCTTTGTATTAATTCCCAATATTAAAACTGCATTCTTTCATCCAACACTGCATTATTTTTTCCATAACATATGTACACATTAATTTGAGTGTTCGTTAAAGTTACAGCACCTTAATTTGGAGAAAGGAAATTAAGAGAAGAGATGCTTTTCCATCCTTGGTTGGATATCTCCCTGTCCCCTACCCCTGTTCTAGACACACAAACCAGCCCATACATGCTTCATCTAAGAAAATAGAAATAAGAGAATGTGGAAAGATTTTTTTCTAATATATTCCGATTTAGACAGTACTTGGAGTAAAATTTAAATAATATAAGGTCTCACTCAAGGGATAGTGGTCCCTTTTTACATATTATTGTGTAGTAGTACGTCAGTCTAGTTTAGATAAAAATTTTCTGAATGAAAAATTTATTGAAGTGTTTTTATCAATGAAGCATCATTTTAAAAAGAATGTAAGCCTCTGAAAATTATAAAGTGTTTATAAACATTTTGTAATAATATATAATATATAAGGTGTTTAGAAACACACATATACACTTCTACATAATCCAGTTGCTTTTCAACATTTTTAAAACTTAAAGTTATAATCAACGTGATAAATAAAAAAATTCACACTTCACAGGTATTTTCACATTTGAAAAATTGAACACTTCAAATAAAATATTGGGGAAATCCTAAAACATTTTTAACGTTTGCTTTTTCAACTTAAAATTGGATTTGTGTTTTTCTAAAAGAGAAAAAGTAAAATTTGATAACAATAATTAAAATGTTCTCTAATAGTAAATAACTTTGCAATGAAATGAGTGTATTTATTTGAAGAATTATCATTGATAATTAAGATTTTAAAACAAATTGAGTCTCTCTACACCGTTAATTCGAGGAATAAGGCAAAAACTACTTTCCATTTATATAAAATAAGGAATCATCGTATTGGTCCTGTATGCATCCCATTAAGGTGGTATGTTTATATATATATATATATGACATATATATGAGATATATATGACATATATATGAGATATAGATATGACATATATATGATATATATGTCATTTAAGTAGATATATATTCATTTACCCAACAATATTTTGATATAATCTTCTAACAGAAATATGCCAATCCACTCTAAAAGTAATCACCTAAATAACTGTCTCATAGGTATGTACAATTTAGGGAATGGAGAATGAATTATAAAAGCTAAACAAAAGCTAACTGATTTAATAGGGAAACGACTTTAAAAGAAACAAAGGAAACGAGTAATGGAAAATAATTTTTAAAAATGAATAGATTTAGAATTTTTTTATTTTTAACTTTTGTGAGTACATAGTAGGTGTATGTATTTATGGGGTACGTGAGATGTTTTGATAAAGGCATATAATGTGAAATAAGCATATTTTGTGGTATCTAAAAATCAAAACAATTGAAGTCATGGACATAGAGATTAGAAGCAGAGTGCTGAAAAGGAATTGCAAAAGGAAAAAATGTACAGACTAAATATAGAAAAAGAAAAATAGTTTTAACTCTGTACAAACTCTGAAAGGCAGTGAAAACCTACCACTGTGGGATGACTATAGTGAACATTAATATATTATATAGTTTTTTTTTTTTTTTTTTTTTTTTTTGAGACAGAGTCTCGCTCTGTCGCCCAGGCTGGAGTTCAGTGGCGCAATCTCGGCTCACTGCAAGCTCCGCCTCCCGGGTTCACGCCATTCTCCTGCCTCAGCCTCTCCGAGTAGCTGGGACTACAGGCGCCCGCCACCACGCCCGGCTAATTTTTTATATTTTTAGTAGAGACGGGTTTTCACCGTGGTCTCGATCTCCTGACCTCGTGATTCGCCCGCCTCGGCCTCCCAAAGTGCTGGGATTACAAGCGTGAGCCACCGCGCCCGGCCTATTATATAGTTTGAAATAGCTAGTGAGTGTATATTGAATGCTCCCAACACAAGTAAATTATAAATGTTTGAGATGTTGGATATGCTAAGCATCCCGATCTGATTACTGTAACATTATATATAGTGTAGTAAAATTAATTGTCCATTATATATAGTGCAATTAAAAGTAATTGCAAAAACTGCAATTACTTTTGCACCTACTTAATTTATCTATATATATAAACATTGGTATGCACCGCCCAAATATGTGCAATTATTATATGTCAATTTAAAATATGTATATTATTATTAAATATAAAAAGGGGGTTGTGAGACTCTCAGCTTCTGCCTGTATAAGATCATTATTTTCTTTATGTTTTCTACTCCCCAGTAGTTGTAAATAAATGAAATTTACAATTTTGTTTGTTTATTACCACATCCATAAATCAGGATTTATGCAAACATGTTAGATGCTTTTCACATTGGTGGAAATGGATAGAAAATTGAACTGACCTCTGTATTAACATCTCACAATCTCATTTATTCTACTGGCCCCTAATTTAATAGCAAGACTAAATACAAGAACATGCCAAGCAGGATTTTCAAACAAATGAGATCACGTTGCTTTATGAACTGCAAATAAACATTTAATTGCATAGTATTAAAAGGAAAGATACAATTAGAGGAATGTAACCTCTTCTTCAATGAAAATTTTGAGTGAACTACAAAGAAGGCGCCAACATCATCTACAATTCTACTAGTTTTTTATTGCTACTGGTATATAATTGTGAATTATAACTCTATATAAATAATTTGTAATGAGTTCCATAATATCAATAAAAAACAAATTAAGCAATCTGGTAAAATAATTCATATCAGAAATCTGCTATTTTTCAGTTTTGTCATGTATGTAAGCCCATTTCCAAATAGTGTCTAATGAATTCAACTATGAATGTTAATTACATGACACTTTCTTGAGTTTGTACTTGTTCTCTCTGCCTGAATTTTTTTTTTTTAATCTCACTCTCTATTTTTTGCCTGTGAGATATTCCTAGTTATCTTTTAAAACTCGGCCCAGTAATCTCAACTTTTTTGAATCACTTGCTTTGATATCTGTATTAGTCTATTCTCACACTGCTATAAAGACATACCTGAAACTGAGTAATTTATGAAGAGATTTAATTGACTCAGAGTTCCACAGGCTATACAGGAAGCATGGCTGGGTGGCCTCAGGAAACTTTCAGTTATGGTAGAAGGAAAGGGGAAGCTGGCACATTTTCACATGGCAGAGCAAGAGAGAGAGAGCAAAGATGGAAATGCTACACACTTTTAAACAAACAGATCACCTGAGAACTCACTGTCACAAGAACACCAAGGGGGATATCTGCCCCCGTAATCCAGTCACCTCCCACCAGGTCCTTCCCCTAACATCGGGCATAACAATTCAACACGAGATTTGGGTAGGGATACAGTGCCAAACCTCTCATACTATCTTATGAGAATTAGACATTTTTCTGTATAATTGCTATCTTTTATAAATCCTCCTTTTTTAATTATTCTTTTTAACATTTATGTGCTTATATTTCTAGCTCCCCTAATAGACTGTAAGCTGCTTGAGACTAATGAACTTTCCTTTTTGGTCTTTGATTCTCTAAATGCTGGGATATGCTATTTTATGGAGTTGAACTGAAGTGATATATTACCTTTTTTTGAGTATTTTTGAAAGTCTTAAAACTCACTTGAAATATTAGCAGGCATTATATTATTTTGCCATCAGAAGAAAATAATGAGCATATATTGGCCTAATACTTACAGTCTACTCTGAAGTGGGTAGAGCAAAAAGTTAATATACCTACTCGAAATCCTTCTGGTATGGAAGACTACAGCTTTATATCTAACATTAAAGAGAACAATATTTCTCTTAACTGAACTGAGATGGTGTGAAGTCTTTATTTGAGTTGGGGTTAGGACAGGAAAAGAACTGTAGTAAAAATCCTCTTAGAATACTGTGGGGTTGAGTTTCTACTAAGAGAAAGGGCAAGATGAAAGCAGTTTTAACCAGATTTGTGCTATTTCCACTAACTTTCTCATTCTTTTGGTTTTTGCTATGACACACTTGATTCTTAATTTACTCATCACAGATTATAACATACATGATAGAATAGGAAGGAATATTGGAATTGAGAAGAAAATTATATGCTCTACAATTTAGAAAAAGGTATTTTAAGAATGTTTGAGAATAGGGTAGGGTTGAGTCTCTGAAAGTGACTTAGCATATTAAAAGGGAGGGGAAAGACAGTCATTTCAATGGAAGAGAAGTAGAGAAAAAGAGCAAATGAATAAAAAAAAGTTTAAAAGAAAAGGGAAAAAAGCAAGCAGAGCGATGGGAAGATAAGATTCTCAAGATGGGGAATGGTGACAGCAAAGTCCATAGACATCAATGATTCTAACTTCAGTATCCCACTTACTACCACACAAGAAATATAGGCAATTGGGAGTTAAATACCTATTAAAATAAGTAGCAGCAGGAGGCTTAAATCCCAATATTCTTGACCTTTTATTACAAGATTCTCTACACAAAAAGAAGCTGTGAGAAAACACCATAAGAAGATAAAACATCAGTATAGAAGTGAATAAACAGTGCCCTTCAGTTTATTTTTGTAAATCACTGTTGACAATTTCAGTGAACTGGATTTGATACCTCCGGATTGGATATACAGATTTATCTGAAACTCTTGACTTCGCTGACATAAGAATTGAGGCTCACTGTTTTTAAACTTCTCAGAGACAGTGGAGTTTTGAGTTTATTTTTTAAATGTTTTTCCAAAAATTGTCTGAATGATGAAAAGTAGGGCCTAATTTAGTTAAATTGTTATCATAATAAATATGGTGGTTCAAAAAATGTTAGTCAAAACTCTGTGATGGTAGACCTATAGGAGGAGTGGTTTTATAATTAATGGCACATATTAGATACAAGTGATTTTACAGGCAAGAGGCCTTAAAGAAAATTCCCAATAGATAAGAGCAAAATCCTTCCTTTGAGAGGATAATTTACACCTCATAGACTGATAATAATTTCTGAAACAGAAATTGAAAAACGGAATTTCCATCAGTTTTAAATAAAAATTTTACACTAACTAGTTACTATATTTTAGGACTTTTAACCTTCAATTTAAAAGCATCATGCCATCAAGAAGCATGTAATGATAGCACTTGACAGTGATAGTGATAATATAAAACTTCAAGCTATTTTTATATATTATTCAATGATTTACTTTATAATGTTATACATTTATTTCTGTCTCTTATGTAAACAGGACTTTTGTGGAAATTGAAATAAATATCTACACAAATTTGAACCAGGGACAATTGTGTCCTTCATAGTAAGAAAGCACCTATTTCTTCTGGTCACATGGCCCTCCATAGAAAAGGGAGCTTTCTCGGACATCACAATATAGTTGAGTAGCCACATGTACCTGTATAACAAGTCTCATTGGTTTTCTTGCTTGTTTTTAATATTTCAGTAATACATTGATATTGATTTAGAAGTGTCTTATAGAAAGGAATTTACTTTTTTTTTAAAACAAGATCACTTAACATTTCAACTCATGAAACTATTTTAGGAACGTGTTTTGGTTAGGGAGTCCCTTAAATTACAAACTATAGGAAATCATCTCTATAAATAGCAAGCCATTTTTTTATCCTTAATCTTTCTGCTTGAGTTGTCAGAAAACAAAAACAACAAAAAATATTTTTAAATAGTGACCTTTATCACAAATTTAGAACACTAACTTTATTTTCAAGGTAAAATATATTTTTGCTTCCAGCAAAGAGCCACTGGAAAAAAATCAACAGCCACAAAAAAAATCCTGTTCATACCATATGTTTAAGTGATAGCAAAGAATGAAAGGCAGCTAATTCTCTCCTACTATTTACTTATCTCCCCTCAATAGATAAGGATAGTAGGCAATACTGCTTGAGTAGTGTACAATTAAAGGTTAAGCTTTCTCCTTGGGAGACTGTGATGTGTAGGCAACTACAGTCTTTGACATCAGCCATAAGCACACTTCTATTTTAGCGATGTGAGAATAGTAAGTTGTAATTGTATAATGCTATTTATTGATCTTTCTAGAAAGAAAACGAAAACATGTTTGCTTTGTGTTTTTAAACCCTGGCCAGGTGCCCTAAAGGAAGTATGACTGTGAATTAAAGAAGTACGTTTCAAAACAATACCTATTACTATTTGAATATATAACAATTTTAAATATCTGTAATGCTCCATGCATTCTGTTTGTACAGAAATAGCTGTGACACAAAAAAATGTCAGCTATCAAAAACGTAACACAACATCTCAGGAATAATTAGTTGTATGATTTTAAAAGCCCAGAAAGTTGCAGTAGACACTTCCAGACTGATGAAGATCTCACTTAGGAAAACTACTTATGCATTTCCTGCTAACTTAGCAGAAAGTGCTCTCCTTGGAAAAGAACCACTGTGTAAATGTCTTCTAATATATTAAAAAAGATTAAATGATTATTAGCTCACAGTCTATATTTGTAACCATATGCCAGATTTAAACAACAACAACAACAACAAACCCTGCAATCCACAATGATTTAAGAGATCAGGAAGAAAATGAAAGTATAATTAGGGTACGTTTAGGTTTTATTTCTAAAAAAAAAAATGCATTTTATTAGCAATTCTCATATAAAATCCACAATTGTACAGAAAGAGCTATATTATTATCTATACTGAAATTATCTGAGTCCTTATGAAAAAGATATCGAGAAAGCATATTGAAGGGTTTGTCATTTCAAGTTTCTTAAAGTTTTGGCTAGAAAAAAATGGCAAACACAGTATGTCTTCAGTTAACATTGTCAATAGGTTCTTAGAAACTGTGACTTAAGCAAAACAACGTATAAAAATACCATGTTTTTTCTCAACATTATAAGAAAATGATGTTGAACAAAATGATGTTATTCAAGGACCTGCTGTATGTCCTTTTGCTTAATGTCACAGTTTCCAAGAATCTATCAATGGTGTTAACTAAGGACTTACCATGTAACATTCTTATGATAAAAGTTGACAAGTTTAATGGGTATACTTAATGTTTCATAAGTATACCTGATTAAATTTTTTACTTTAAGCACATATTCTTTCATTAGTCTGTTAAAAAACACATATAAAATGGAAAGTTATATAAATATATGATTGTATATACTATTTATATAAAACTTTAAAAATTAAAATAGATTGAAATTTGTGGAAAAATAAATATGAGGTAAAATAGATACATGTGAGGAAGAAGGGAGGAAAATAGGTTAGTGTTACATATATGAAGCTTCAAATGTCTTTTATGTAATTTTTTCTAAAGAGATCTAAAAATGTCAAAATAGTAATAGCAATAAACCTCATTAGTTTTTCATTTTCCCCCACATTATTCTCTACTATTTTTAAATATTATATGTTTTTTGAAAAAGAAAAACAGTGAAGCAAATGCCCCATTTTACTAAATCCAGTAAAAAACTTTCAGGAGATATGTTTCAAATTCAAAGAGTTTAGACTTTCAAAATGAGTCCTGAGTTAAATGCCTTCATCAAAAATATAGGAAGATCATAAATCTACAACCTAACATCACAATTCTAACAGTTCTATATTTTATAACTATATTTACACTAAAAGTGTGAGCAAGACAGAAAGGAAAACAACAGCAGTAAGTGTAAAAATTATTTGAGACAAAAATTATATCAGTATCAGAAATAACAATTGTTAAGAGTCAGTTCCCTTCCATTACAGATGGATACGTTTTATTTCATCACCCAAAGTTCTGTGTGGAAAATTTATTCAAATATCCAGAACTGTGTACATGAAATTTAGGAAGGGAGAAGTAAAGAGAGGCTGGATAATCTTTCTGAAGAACTGAAGCATTGTAGGGTTCACTGAATTCCCTCTGCAAATTTAACTAATGAGTATTTAACTAGCATACTGTTTACACCAGTGCTTCTTGTCTCTGGAAAATATCTGCTGACCCCATTATCTTGATCACACAGTATTTGCCTTCTCAATATCTGTATCACTATATCACATCACATATACATTGAGTGACTTTTCTGGTTTGGGCTATTTTTTTTGTTGTTGTTCAAACTATTATAAGATGGTCAGCACTTTCTGGGCCCTGAAGCATGTGTTAGTCAGAGTTCTCCAGAGAAGCAGAACCAAAAAGTTGTATATATGTATATAGTGAGATTTATTTTAAGGAATGGGCTCATGCAGTTGTGGAGGCTGGAAGTCCAGAGTGCAGGGCAGGCCAGCAGGCTGGAGACCCAGGAAAGAGTGACGGTTTGAATCCAAAGACAGGTTGCTGGCAGAATTCTCTCTTCCTCCATGGAGGTCAGATTTCTTCTATTAAAACCTCCAACTGACTGGATGAGACTCACCCATACTATAGAGGGTCATCTGCTTTACTACAGGTCTACTTATAAATACTAATCTCATCTATACCTTCGCAGAAACATCTAGAGAAATGCTTTACTAAATATTTGGGTATCTTGACATAGCCAGGCTTGATACATAAAACTAGCCATCACAAGTAAATACATATTTCAACAGAATAAAATTTTGGGTAGACAAGATCTATGTATACATGTTTTTAGGCAAAGAAAACTCAAAGTTCAAAGAAAGATGATAGAAAGGAAAGGAGAGAATATACTAACTGACATAGGTAACCAACTGAAACCTAAGACTCTGAAAAGCAACGTAATAAGACGTTTATACTTCTTTACTCATGCAGTAGTACTTTTCACTCCAAAGTTGTCCAATTAAATACTGAAGGTAGATTGCAAACAAAGTGGTTATGGATGGTTTGCATACTGTCAGGCATTTTTCACTACATTAATTATGTTATGCTAGTATATAATACACTTCAGGGTGTTAAGGTCTTAGTGGATATATCATGTAGATTTTGGCATATGTATTTGTATATTAAATTATTTATAACAATTATATGACTTACATATTTGAATATTAATTTATTTAAAACACATAACTATTTCCATTTTTATACTTGCATCACAATGATCTTCATACTTCTTACAACCTATAAATTTTAAGTTACTGTTTTACCTCTTTTGCTATGAGTTAAAAATAGTGTACTGTATTAAATTAAGTAATGTATGCATGATGAGCATTTTTTAAATAGAAAATGTTTCAAAGATAACTTTTCATCAGGCATTTGCTTAAAAAATAATGATACTGAAATAAAAAGTGCTTCAGTTCTAAAACCAAGTTTGAGACCATAGGACTTATACCAACTTGCATTTATCTCCTATTGTGGGATCATTACCTGCCCAGAGCATGGAAGAATGAAGTCTCTACCTACATGCTTTAAGGACATTTTATTTATATTTCTGCCGTAACCCCTATCACATGGACTTTTTTTCTTAGATATTTTTTGAATAGATTTTGAACTCTGACACCTTTAAATTTCCAAAACACTGGACACAGCAGTTTTTACATGTAGTAACTTCTTAATAAATGTTAGGTGAGTGAATAAAGCAATAAGAAAAATGACAATTATCTTTATCTGCTACTACTCATGTTCCATAGACAAGTAAAATTAAGATTGATATATGAAACCCAGAAGTGATTCAATCTAGAATTTTAAATTTGTTGTTTGTTCCTGTCACGAACCTATGAATAAATGAAACAGAATACAAAACAAACACAAAAAATGGTGGTGCCTGGCACCCTAGGCCACCCCTTGTGAGGTTGCTTCTCAAGGGACTCCGTGTGCCACTGTGACTCCTAAGAGCAGTTTAAAATTTACCATTAAAGACTAATCCCTAAATTGTGCAGATAAGGTTCCTGAGGACGAAAATATTTATATGAAATGACAAACGTCACAGACATAAATATTTATATGAAATCACCAAGGTCACAGACTTAATTAAGTGGCTGAACTCAGGCCTAGAACTAGGATCATCTGATTCACAGTCACTTTTTGTTCTCACCGTGCCTATCATAGAGACTAATTATTTTTGCAAAATTTAGCTTCCCCATTTATTTTTGAATAAAATTAAAGAAAATTTAAGGTACAAAACATTTCATTCTTATTTTAGAAAAAAAAAAAGACATGACCATTTTTCAGCCAGGAGAACTTTTCAGCATAGTTCAAATGTATCAGTTGTGTTGAAAGAAAAGTCCTTCAGGCTATTCTAAATGCACAATTCATGACTGATTTAATCACTTCCCTTTATGTCATAACCTCTTACTGAAAAATAACTTCACTTATTCTAGGTGCTGAAATTATTTGCAAAAAAATTTACAATGGCAGAAATTATTTTTCATTTCAAAGCACTGAAAATTTGTAGTAGAGAAATTTCTTTAAGGGGGAAGGTGCAAGAGTGCTACACAAATCCTTGTATATAGACTGGCATAGATTCATCACAATTACATTCTGGATACACTTTCTCTTTGCTCTCTGCTTGTTATGCTTTTGTGCCTTTTCTCTTGGAGACAAATGCCACATTTTTTAAAAAAGGTCTCAGCTGAAGATTATTATCAACCTTGAATTCACAAGCTACACATATAATGTTCCTAGCCCACAGGTGATGCTGTACAATTACTTGTGGAATATAACTTAAAATAAATTATAATGAGTAAGTTATTGCTAACCTATACCATTCCTCAGGATGAGACATCCCTTAATCAAGTCAGCTAAATACTAAGTCTGACTCGTGTATGTAGATGAAGCCTACATTTTTCAATGCACATAAAAGAAATATATTTTTTCTTCTCATATATTTATACATTCATTCTATACATGTTTACTATGTATAATTACTATGCAAACTACTGAGCCAAATGACTCAGACAGAAACTTTGCCTTCAAGTTCCTTACAATCTAACACATAAACATAAATAATTCAATGGAAAATGTGAAAAGTGCTATAAAAACAGCTTAACTAATGTATCACAGGAATTCTTTGATGAGAAGACAGTGATTTTTCATATGGGTAAGGAAAAGGCACAGAGTTTAAGCCAATTGAACTTGGTTTTAAAGAACAGTCAGAAACTGAGGTGATAGAGGAGAGTAAAAATAGAGAACAAAAAATTACAAACAGAAAAAATAAAGTGACCAAAAAAGTGACCTCAAGGTAAGAAAAACTAGAATATATAGAAACTGTAACAAGAAGCTCATGCCAGTAGTAACGAATGTCGGAAATCAGCCTAGAAGATAAGTTGGAGACAGAAAAATACACATACACATATAAATAAATGTGTGTGAGAGTGTGTGTAAAGAGAAAGATAATTAAGAATTCTAGGCACAAATATTTTATAACACACCTGTTATTTAAGAAGAAAAATGCATGTGTGTCTAATTTAGATAAGAAAGGGATACAGGAAGCAGGATACCTAGTAGTTATTATCATAACATAGTTAAGTTGTTATCATAACACGCCATGACAGAAGTAAGGAGAAATTGAACCTGTGTTCCCTACTAATATACAGTAGCTTGTATATTGCTGTAATTTACATACAGCTTATTATTCCAAACATAAAGCATAACTGTCATATCATATAGATCCCAAAAGTGATACATAGATTAGATCTTTTTAGATTGGATCTTTTATTTTAAAGCCACACCTCACACATATCTTTTCTTTTTCATTATGTAGGTTGATATTGAGACCTTTTCCCCTGAGTTCTGCATCCTCTACACTACCTAGTGTATTCAGTGAACAACAACACTGTAGGTTTGAGTTTAGTAGAAAAAGAGACTTTCTAATCACCAAACTTGACTAGTCTCTCAAGTATCAAGTCTTACTTTTAAAATGGATTTCAAACTTATATATAAACCATTCAATATTTTTTTCTGTGCAAAATTGGCTGTTAATGTCAAATTTCTCATGGAAGTGCATTTTCCCATTCTACTAGAGCCACAAGATCCTAAAGGAAAAATGGAAAATTTAGTTCCCTATATATATTGTATAATATTTCATATAAGCCTCTTATGTTAGTTTATTTTACATTATTTATAATTTTCCCCTACTCATTTCCATAAACGCTAGAGGGATTTTTTTTTTTTTCTGGGAAAGCTGCCAAAAAAGTTCATTTTATTGCTTCCATTGAGAAACACCTTTAGCACTTTAGAGAGAAAGCTTTTCACTGAAATATAATTTAGCAATTTGGAAAGATGGGAGAAAGTTCTAAATTTTTGACATATCATCCACCAACTGATATAACCCATTTCCAAATATATGAAATAAGCAACCTACTTAAAAGATATCATCTCTGCAAACTGCTCATTTAAAAAATGCAACAAGTGGCAGCAGTTTGTCTTTTGTAAAAGAGAAAAATCACTGTAATTAATCAATCAAATCGCAGGCAGCAATAAGATCATATAATTTACTGTTGCATTCTAGTATCAAAGTGTGACCTAAAGTTTATTAGGCACTGCCCCTCCACAAGCATAACAAAATTCACCTGAGGTGTATTCTTGAGTTACATGAGGATGCATTTAGAAACTCTTCCCCTCTCTCGTGCCTCACTGCCCACCACTCTGGTACTGCTTTCCAAACCCTACCTAGACACAATGGTCTCCCTCATTTCCTTGAGTACATGCTCCTCTCCATTTTAGAGCATTCTTCCATGTTTCTATTCCTTCTCATCGGAACGCTCTTCCTGTGCAGTTTCCCTCTCGCTCACACCTCATTCTTCTGACGTCTGCTCCAGTACCACCTCCTCAAGGACATCTCCCCAGGCCCAAAACTAGGTCCACGTTATATCCTCTCCTGATGGTGTACTTCTCCTTCTCACATTCTTCCCAGTTGTAATTCACACAATTGATACTCTGGTGGGTCGTTTGAGGTATACAAGAGTATTAGAAAATAAGATTTTCTCTGAATATAAGAATCCTGGCATATAAGTTTCACAAGAACACGGAAATGTCTCTGTTGTTCACCCGGCACTTAGTAACTGAGTAGTATTTTGACCATAAACCTCAAAAAATACTTGCTCAATAAATGCATTAAAACATTACTCCAAATGAAAAAGAAAGAAAATTAGAAGTATCCTTTTTATTTCACATAAATTCTAGTGCATTTCAAAGATATGGGCTCTATTAGGATTTTTCTATTTTAAAGTAGTTTTAATGAATAGAAATTTAAAGTGGTGCTATATAAAAGTAGTACTAATTTTCATTCCATAATCATGAAGTTGTAAAACATTAACAGTTAGACGTACAGTAGAATCTTAACCAAGTAGGAAAACAGTTACATGACACTTAAAAATCAACCTCTTAGAAATGATTTTTTTTAATACTCTAGTTTGGTTTTATCTGAGTTTCTGGGACAATATAATATGTGAATAATTGGAAGGTAATCTAGAGACATTTCAAGGGTGCAGAGTTTTTTTTTTTTTTGAGATGGAGTCTCCCCCCCCCCAGGCTGGAGTGCAGTGCCACCATCTCGGCTCACTGCAAGCTCTGCCTCCTGGGTTCACGCCATTCTCCTGCCTCAGCCTCCAGAATAGCTGGGACTACAGGCGCCTGCCAACACGCCCGGCTAATTTTCTGTATTTTTAGTAGAGGCGAAGTTTCACCATGTTAGTCAGGATGGTCTCGATCTCCTGACCTCGTGATCCCCCCGTCTCAGCCTCCCAAAGTGCTGAGATTACAGGCGTGAGCCACCAGGGGTGCAGATTTGATGTGAATGTTCCATGCCATATAGAAACCACTGTGTTTGTGTATACATAGCATTCACATAACATTTTTCAGAGGTTAATAAATGTAATAATTTTAGTTATATTTATGCTTCATTTGATCAATAAAACTGTATTTATATGGAGAATCACAAGATTTTTAAAGTTGAAAAAATTTATATAAGGAAACTTGTAAGATACTACCCAAATTTATCCTTATGCATAATGCTCATTTTCATATAGTTAAGTACTTTTCTCTGTATTCTTTGCTGATCAGGTAATCAATAATTAATAGAATTCGAAGCCAGGTGACCAATAAGTGGAAAAAACATACAAATCTAATTATTTTGTCATTGTTTTAATGTGGGAAAGAAAAACACATTTATGACTTACACTCAAATTTTGTAAGTAATAACAGAGAAAACAATGTGTCATTATTCATTATTCATATATCTCTAACAAGTGAATTATCTCTATGTCATGTACTATTAGGACATAGTACTGTTTATTTAAACACTAAGAGGCATTTTTGGGGAAATCTAATAATGTTTTGGCTATGGCCAAAGTGTGCATGCTGTGGTTTAGTGCACACATACTTGCAATTATATTCAGTTTTGTAATATTGTCTTTGAGCCATAATCACTATTTTGATTTCAGTAAGAAAGAGTCAGTGGTCTTAATTTTTTAAGGACAGTATAATTTAGCTTTATTAAGTTATACACTGTATTTTAAAAATCTCAAACATAGCTTAAATGTTTTCTACTTGTAAAAAAAAACAATCAAAATTTGAGAAGAAAATTAAAAGGTAAGCTGTAAAATTTAATTTCTGGATGATAAAAGCCTTTCACAAACACTAGGTAACTCTCTTCAACAATGCGCACTTCTAGGTAGTATTACTCATCTTTTTATATCCTCTAGTATAGTACCTGGAAATTTTAAAACATAAATGAAAGAAATAAATCCATGTCTTTAAAAATGACTTTATATGCATAATAGTAACACAATGAATATGTTTCAACATGTACATTAAAATTCATTTGGTGCAATAAATATACATTGGTTTTTGATACTTACGTATGCATATATGTATATGAATACATATACATATGTGAATATACATATGTGAGGCCATACTCTCTATGAACCCATTCTCTGCTAATGACTGAGCAAGATAGCGTTAGCAAGACAGGTCCATTTCTAAAAGATGTAATACTCCTCTGACAGGCAACTTTGGCACAATGACTCCCTGTTGGCCTGGCCAAAATTTTTTAAAAACTATGCTTCATCCAAGATTCTGTCAGTTCAACTCTCCTTCCTTCTCCCCCTTCCTTCTTTCCCAGGGATCAGAACTGCTTCAATGTTTGATGGTTCTTCCTGCCTCCTTTATTTCCCTCTCCTTCTTCTCTCACAGGCATTTTCCCAATAAATCTCTTGCATGATGAATTCTGACATGGCATTTGCTCTTCAGAGGACATGATTTAATGCATGTATACACACACACACACACACACACCCACCCACACAAATGCCACATATTCATAAGTAGAAAATCATACATAATATAAGTTACATGGATACATAGAGATAGACTGACAAGTGCATAAGTGTATGCACACACACACACACACACACACACACCTGTCAGTCTATCTGTATGTATCATATATAGAAACATACGTATATATAATATATATGGTAAATATATATATATATATCATATGTATTTGCTATCTACTCATGAATGGGCAGGTGACAATTCACAAAATATTATTAAGTACTTCCAAATACAAGTTCTCACAAATTGTTATTATATGTATTAGTCTCACTTTCATGCTTAAAATAGCACAGAAAACTTCATAAGAAACTTACATTAAAAACCTAAAGAGGGCCGGGCACGGTGGCTCACCCTGTATTCCCAGCAATTTGAGAGGCCAAAGTGGGTGGATCACCTGAGGTCAGGAGTTCAAGACCAGCCTGGCCAATCATGGCCAACACGGTGAAACCCCGTCTCTACCAAGAATACAAAAATTAGCAGGGTGCAGTGGCACATGCCTGTAATCCCAGCTACTCAGGAGGCTGAGGCAGGAGAATTGCTTGAACTTAGGAGGCAGAGGTTACAGTGAGCCAAGGTCGTGCCACTGCACTCCAGCCTGTGTGAGAGTGAGACTCTGCCTAAAAAAAAACCTAAACAGATTTACCCTTGCTAAATTTGCTAACCAAAGCATGACAAAAAGGCAATGTTGACACTTAGAGAACATTTCCATATATGTTATAAAGAAAATTTATGTGGCATAATATTATTTTTATTAAAACTTTCACTGTTAGGGCATCTGTGTTCAATAGCGAAGTATATAATGGTAGCTTTCCACAATTATGTATGCCATGACACTACTTTACCTGTCTTTTACACTTATACATCCTTGGCTTTTTACAATTCTGAATGGATAATAAATTAAATGATTAATGAATGGATGAATATGTAGTGATTCAACAATGACTAGCAGAGTCTCACATTCATAGAAAAACATGGTTTACAGTGGAGAAAGCCAAATCACAAGACAGCCCAATCCCTGGATTTGTTTTAGTGCTTATCTGGCTATTTACAAACATCTTATCATGTGACCCTCCCAAAGTCTAATTTTCCACTAATACAATAATTTGTATTTCACATGGATCTGACAATGAAATATTATTTTCAACTATCATATTTTATACAAACTATAAAAGATGAGCACCAAATTCAAGGAAAAAGTAAGGCTGTGAACTGGATGTTTCCCTATCTTGCTGGCAGCACTGTAAGTTATGGAAATCAACTTTGCATTACAAAACAAAAACTTAAAAATGTTGAGCCTCTTTACTCTAACAATCTCACTTCTGAAAAATTATCCTAAGGAAATAATCCAAATATGGTAAAACCTTAGTGACATGGAGATCTAAAGGAGTCCTATATGTAGTAGTAAAACCCAAGAGTAAGTCATATATAATGTATAATTATGGGAGAAATAGCTAACTAAATCATGTTACCCAATAAAATATTGCATGATAATTTCTAATTATATTTATGAGAAATAGGTAATAATGTAGGAAATATCATAATAAAATGCAGGTGTGGAGAGGGATTATCTATTACATGAGCAATGTGACTGCAATAATCTTTATAAATAAATATCAAGGATGAAAATCTAAGGCTCCAGAATATTGGAAGTGATTGTGAGGAATAATGAGATTGAAATTGATTTTTATGTATTAGTTCCTTTAAAACATGTTCCTGTTAATTAAAATGTTTTAATAAAATATTTAAATGTGTTTATGCTTTTTACCCAAATGTATCTTACATAATTTTTACCTCATTTATTTGATTTTAATAATTGAAATTTTTGGAATTTTTCATAAATTCCTAAAAATAAAATATTCACAAATTCCATAAAATTAAATTATTAAAATCAAATAAATGCAGTAAAAATGTCTCTTCCATTTATGTAAATTTTTATTTTTTTAGATGTTGATCTTAATATGGATTTAGTACTTGTGTACTATTTTCCTAACTGGGCTAGTTACTTAATTTGTATATAATTTGGTAAGGATGTGATAAAACAAATATACTTTAAAAATCAATACTACTCGGGCTGAGTGTGGTGGCTCACGCCTGTAATTCCAGCACTTTGGGAAGCCGAAGTAGGAGGATCACTTGAGGTTAGGAGTTCAAGATCAGCCTGGCCAAGATAGTGAAACCCCATCTCTACTAAAAGTTAGCTGGGCATGGTGGCATGTGCCTATAGTCCCGGCTATTCAGGAGGCTGAGACAGGAGAATCACTTGAACCCAGGAGGTAGAGGTTGCAGTGAGCTGAGATGGTACCACTGCACTCCAGCCTAGGCAGCCTGGGCGACAGAGTGAGACTGTCTCGAAATACATACATACATACATACATACATGCATACATACATACATACATAAAATAAAAATCAATACTACTACTCTACAGAAAAGTCTTATCCAAGCATGTCTTTGCACTAGTCATTTCATGTAAGTTTACTTGGCCATGAGGTCTTATGTTAGAAATGCCTTATTATTTGACTATTTTTCAACATAAGTGATATGTTTGTTTTTGTTTGTTTGTTTAAAGCACTTCAGCTAGTCAGCAAGGGTTCGGAATATTTGAATTTTTGATTCTCCTCCACCCCAAATTTCTGTTTTGAAATTCTAACCCATAAGGTGATGGTATTAGGAGGTGGGGCCTTTGGAAGGTGATTAGGTCACAAGGGCAGAGCCCTCATCATTGGAATTAGTCCTTTTATAAAAGAGAGCTCAGAATGTTAGCTTGCTTCTTCCACCATGAGAAGACACCGCTAGAAGGTACTGTCTGTGAACCAAAGGATAAACCCTCATCAGATTTGGAATCAGCAAGCACTGTGATTTTGGACTTCTCAGCATCCAAAACTGTGAAAAATAAATTTCTGTTGTTTATAAGCTATCGAGTTTATGGTACTTTGTTCTAGCAGCCCAAGTGGACTAAGGTAAGAAGTTAAGTACTGTGAGAGCCAGCTATTCATAAAGCAAAGATAGGAAAATGTGTGGGCTGGTGGAAAAGGCAACTACTACTTGGTTTGGGAAATAAGTATAAAGGGACTCTAGTGTGACTCAGAAGAGCACTTGACACCCTTCAGCTGTTTTTCACTCACATAGGTGCACACAATCTGCCCTTAGAAGGTCTGCCAATAGTTTGCCTTGGGAGGTGTTAGCATAGCCATTTCTGAAGATAATTTTATCTTCCTTTTCCTCTAAGGGGTCTTAACCCCTTATTTCATTGGACTAGTTTTTTTTCACTTATAGAAGGAAACCACATACACAAAGCAAATCTATTTTTGAAATCTTGAGGTAATGTATTATCACATAAATACAAACTGGAATATATTTTATCTAAAGTTATTTTTGCAAAACCAATGCATTACTATCTGAAATCTTATTTATGGTTGTTTTAAAATATTAAAGTAATATCACAGTTATAAAAGTACTTTTAAGGAGGATAAAAAATACATAGAATCATAAGATTCTGAGTAAGGTAATCTAATTTAGTGTTTCTGAACCCTTGCTGACTAGCTGAAGTGCTTTAAACAAAATCATCAGGCTTTACAGCAGATCTGTCGGATAGAATCCAAAAAGGGATGGTGCAGGAGCAAATCAAGGAATTGGTGTTACTTCAAAGGTTATCAGGTAAAACTTGAGAACTTCTGCTGTTAATCATTCATGCAGAGCAGATATTCTCTGCATGATATTCTCTGCATTTCACCCAAGTGGTCCACCAATCTATGCATGGTGTTGCAATGGAACAGGCTGTAGGCTTAGCAGTAACTCTATATAAAGTTCCCCATGAGTCAAGTAAATATACAAAATGCAGTGGAGCTAGAGCCACTGGATAGTAACTGAGGAGACCTCAAAAACAAGTTCCAACAGTGTGTACAGCTTGGGGTTCACTCTAATGGAGGCTAGCTAGCTTGGATTCAGATTGAATCTCCCATATCAGAGAACTTTACAATAGGTCTTCTAAAGAATTCATGAATGAGCCTCATAGGAGAGCCACAGAGAAGTCTGCAAAGCAGAGAAAGCAAATAAATAATAGTAAATGTTGAATAAAGATACACTTAACACTTTCTGCTCTCTCTTCTCCGACCTAACATACTGGAGCAACTATACATCAAAGAGAAAGAAGAGACATTTGTCTCAGAGTCACACCTTGTGGTATTTCTTTGCCACTCCAATTTATTAGGGTCTCAATTTGTGGTCACACCAAGGAGAGGTAAGAACATACAATTTAAATCAAATATGGGATAAAGCCAGGTGTGGAGGCTCACACCTGTAATCCCAGCACTTTGGGAAGTCGAGGCGGCCTGATCACTTGAGGTCAGGAGTTCGAGACCACCCTGGCCAACATAGTGAAACCCCATCTCTACTAAAAATACAAAACTTAGACAGGTGTGGTGGCGTAACCCTGTAGTCCCAGCTGCTCCAGAGCCTGAGGCATGAGAATCGCTTGAACCCGGGAAGCAGAGGTTGCAGTGAGCTAATATCGGTGACACTGCCCTCCAGCCTGGGCAACAGAGGGAGACTCTGTCTCCAAACAAACAAACAAAAAATATGGGATAAGTGTTTAATATTGATTTTAGTAACAAAACATTAGAAAAAATTAAAAATGTGTTCACAGTGACATTAAAGCATGGGAAATGATTAATAAGAGCAGAGCTAAAAATGTTAGTTGGAAAAAGTTTAGAATTATGCACTAACAAATGTAAGATTATTCAATAAATAAATTACAACATAGTAATGCAGCCTACCTAAGATAGAATTTGTTATTTAGGGAACCACACCACAACGGAGCTAGTCTATATCATAATCCCGTAGACGTCTTCCCATGGCTTGTTCCTAAATCAGCTCTCTCCTATGCTCTACTTGTTTCATGGTTTATTGGATTCAAGGGTAGCCCCTTACATTTATCCCTGCTATATTTATTGTTGGATTTCCATCATTGCTCCTTTTGAATACCAAATCTGTCATTTTACATATCACTTTTTAAAACACTCTTACAGCTTTATATAACATGAAAGTTTAATGAAATCTCCTTCAATATCTCCATGGCTGAAAAAGATTTCAAACAAATAATATAAACTTCAGACAAGAGCCTTGAACCTTCCACTGGAAGGCATCATCCTTCTCTTTTATATGCTGATATGGTACTTGAAGGGTAAAGGCAAAGATTGTCAGGAATGATGCATCTCAATTGTTTAGCAGCACGACATTGTGATTATAAAACTAATTCTAGAGCAAGAGAGTCTGGGACTCAAATTACCCATCTGCTACTTGCTAGACTCATTTTACTCATCAATACAACGGCAAAAATCAAATCATCTACTTTGTAGAACTGTTAACAAGATCAAATGAGTTAAGAGATGTGAAATAATTTGAAGAGTATCTGGCACATAATAAGCCTTATATAAATATTAGATATTTTTACTAGATGATGAGTGATCATGACTCGCTAAAGTCCAGATACATGATGTCTGCTACAGTTGCCTAATAACAAAAATCCTTTCACAAACAAACAAACAAATACGGCATACATGACAAAACTTGTGATTTGTTAAGCCAATAATTTCTCATAGATTTGTCTGAAAAAAAGGTCTTCACTTTTTGGGAAAATATTTACCTATTTGTTTAAATACCAAAAGTGATACCGAAAATGTATCAATCCTCCAAAAATATGTAAGGGCAAAAATAAACATCTAAGTAAACCTACTGTCCACATGTGCTAAATTTTTAGGATATATTCTGGCATTTGTCATTTATTATGTTGCAGCAGAGACTTCTGTAATGATATTTAAAAAGAAAAGGCAAACGCCCCCTTTTTACATTATATCCATGGTATGCAAGGCACCAGTGTTGGAGAGAAGGCAGGATATATTGTGACTATCTCAAAGTACTGGCAATAATCTAGAAAACCAAATGTTGATATTGTTTCATGGGATATTACATGAATAGATGCACAGGGGACATTGGTAAAAGAATAAGCATTCAGGTATCTACAGATTTTCTTCTTGAGGGTTATATCAGATCAAATAAGAGAATTCAAAAACACAACTTTCTCCTAGAACAACTGGGATTCTTCAGTTAAAAGAAGACACTAGTTAAATAGATGCCATGGTAGTCAACGAAGAGTTGGGAAAAACAGCATGAACATGTGCCCGTGGCTAAAAATACTAGTATAGAAAAACACACACACACACACACACACACACACACATGCACACACACAGAATGTAAACTGCCATACGAATATTATTTTATAAAAATTAATAGAATCCTTACAGTATAATGCCAACATTGACTTTAGATGCCCCATCACATATACACTGAAATAAGAAAATGGGTGTTAGATATTAAGATAAAGGCCAGGGAGTATGCGAGCACAAAAAAAAGTATGCAGTAAGATGACAATCAATCGTTGCATCTAAGTATATATGCTCCAAGATTCCTGGCAGCCTATTTTTCTTTTAATGACAAATACATCATACTGTCCCTCTGCTTTCTTTTTTTTTAAAGTAAGTGTAAGTTTTGTGTGACATAGTTGACTTAGTGTTCAGATGCACAAACCTGCAGTTGTATAAATTGTATCCTGACATTAAAAGGAAAAAAAATGGTGAGATATTCATGAAATTTATTGGCATATATTTTTATGTTATTTCTGGCATATGTACATATAAAATAACTACAATACCAATGATGGAAAGTCATAAATAGTCTTAGAAAATACTTAACAGCCTTAAATACTCTTGGAAATTATTTATTGTGGCACACTAAGCCCAGCTAAAGTCCAATGAATAAAATCAGAAAAATGAACTTTAAAAAATGCATGTAATCTTGGCTCAAGAAAAAAATACTAGTAAAAAGAGTTCAAAGAAAGACTGTATGGATCTGAAACTAATACTGAGGTATAAATCATCTTAATAAGCAATAAAACATCTAAGCAACTTTGTTTTCTTTAGGTATTAATTCTTAAAGTGGTGGTTTACCTTGAGCCCAAGCAATCCAATTTACTGAAGCCTCAATATCCACAAGTTGCCATGTAGATGTAATATAGAAAGAAGGAAATATTAAATGTGTTTTCATGTCTAAGTAATACCTACTATATATTGATTTTGTTAGTGAAAACTTTAAGGTTAAGCAGAAAAGGACATATGAATAATCAAATATCAGCATATTAAAGATGTTGATTCCAGAACCACTCAAATATTTAATAATAGTCCTTTAAGCAGTCAGCTGGGTCCAGTAGCTCACGCCTGTAATCCCAGCACTTTGGAAGGCCAAGGCAGGCAGATCATTTGAGGCCAGGAGTTTGAGACCAGCCTGGGGAACATGGCAAAACCCCGTCTACACAAATTAGCTAGGCGATTTGAGGCACACCTGTAATCCCAGCTTCATGGGAGGCCAAGACATGAGAATCGCTTGAACCTGGGAGTGGGAGGTTGCAATGAGCCAAAAGTGCGCCACTGCACTCCAGGCTGGGCTACAGGGCGAGAATCTGTCTCAAAACAAAAAATAAAAATAAGCATTCCTAGAGAAATATAAATGAATCATTTTTTTTCTGATCATTTGTCGGTGAAATGCTAGTAATAGCCCAAGTTCAGTGCACCGAATTTTTATTTTGAATTTAAAGAATCTTACAATTTAAAGTAAAATTTCTCTTTAATTGGTATAAGACCCACATGATTTAAACATGAACATCTTAGTCAATTACAGACACATAACTTATAAATTAACTAGAATCTGTCCTTCAAAATTTACTCACTTTTAAAGAATTTATACATTTGGTTGAGTTGTTTAAAAGTTGTTATAGCCAAATCTACAGCTAAATCAAACGTGTTAATATATTTTATACTATTGTATTTTGTACATAAAGCATTCATTACCTATTATTTCACATGATAAACATTATACACATAATTTTAAATAAATATACCACTTATTGGCCCAACAGACATTATTCTTATATCATAAATAAATCATTCCTTAATAAATTATCAAAGTATCAGGCATTTAGGAGATTGTTTTCCTTTGTCTTCAATATTAAATATATGTAGAAATAAGTCTAATATGTCTAATACATATTTAACACACATTTATAGCTACATATATATATATTCACACACACAAGCAACCCAAGAGAGATTCCATAACCATTATGATGCAATGTATTATTCTTAATAATCTTCTAGTGGATAGCACTTGTTCAAGACTATCTGTACACTTCGCAGTTAGAAATAGAAAATGATACTATGTCAGTTAAACAAATTCAAAAATGTAAACAAACCAAAAAAAAGCTGAGAAAGTTTTAATAGTAGTAGCATTTCATAAATAAAATAAAATCAGATACCCAGAAATGTGTACTGAAATCTTTAGTCTTGTAATACCAAATTGATTATAATTAAATATGGAAAATGGGAAAATGTCAAGACTTTTTTTATTGTCACATCTCTAGTATTTTGAGAAATTTTTAATTCATTGATATAGGATTCCCTGAATTTTCAGTAAGGTCAACATTTAGTGTTTTCATATTTACTTAGTTAAATGTTTGTTGCCCACACACAAAAGGTGTTTTAAATAATGACGGTTACCTGTACACATTGCCATTATTTATCCTCTAAGAATTATTAATTTAAAGGAAACTGTGAATTTAATAGAATAATTTTGTGGTACACTTTCATAGCAAGTAGAATCCACCATTAGTAATATTCCTTTCACTATGAAGACATGGAATATAATCTTTAATTCCCATTAGTCAGCAAAACTTCCTTGTGAAGTTTCATATGCCTGCTATTATCTTCTCACATGGCACACCAATTCCAGTCTCTTAAAACTATACCAAACAATCTCAGATACAACAACAAAATCTATCATAAGGTCCAAAGAAAATACAAGGATAAAAAGAAACTAGTCTATCAAGCTACTCTGATAAAATCTCTCTATGCAATATTCCTAACAAATATATCCTATGTCTAGATACTCCCAGTGATGGAGAACAAACCACTTCTTGGGGCAGACAATTCCAGAATCAATCACAGAGAATTCTTCCTCACAATGAGTTAGTCTTCCTCACCACACTTTCATCCATGGACCCTAGCACTCTTCTCTGCAACGGCATGGAAAACCTAAAGTACACTTTATATGAAAGCTCTGAAAGTTCTTGCAGAAAATAGTGAAAAGCTTTTCTTCTCTAGACTCAACATGCTAGCACCTTCAATCAGTCGTCATATGTTGTGATTCACATAGTCTCTCTCTGGTTTATTGTATTCCAGACAGGGTCTCGTTCCAGACCGACTCAAGTAGGGTATGACATAAATGAAGAAGGGAACTATTATCTACTCTGTTCTAGACAGATGAATACTCATGACACTTGTCGCACATTCTTCTTCCACTGTAAAGGGCACATCTATCTTCTTCACATCTCCCCCATCATCTCCAGGGATACTGCTTCCAGTTAAGTTTGACCCTTTATGTTTTGAATAGTTACATTTTACTATTTTCTGTCATAAACTCGTTCGATCACAAAGCTACACTCAGGTTGAAATAATTTACATACCCTATAAGGAAATTTGTAAAATGTCCCAAGGATCTTATTAACCCTGCCACTAATGAAAACACAAATCCGGCTTGGTGGCCCAGGAACAGAAAGAAACCTCTAGGAAAACTGCAGATGCAGTGCCCACTTACATAGGGCTCAGTAAATATTAAAAATGAAGAGGTACATAATCCTGTGTAAATAAAACATAGAAGATATACTGCTATCATGAAGACATAATAATCTTAGATATAAATATGAATTTTCCTACTCTAGCCTTCATAGTATAAAAGTAAGAATACTAACATTTGAATCCTTGAATTCCATTCCCATGTGATCAATGACAGCAAGTAATTTTCTATTTTTAAATACTCGAGTTTTCTACAGCATTATAGGGATTAAGGGGTGCTAAAT
The DNA here is from genome assembly GCF_009828535.3 of Hylobates moloch. Lineage (NCBI taxonomy): Eukaryota > Metazoa > Chordata > Mammalia > Primates > Hylobatidae > Hylobates > Hylobates moloch. The sequence goes on from NW_026652277.1 coordinate 40,281,323, forward strand.
TTTCATATGAGTATTTTCTCACATATCCAGTAGGAAATACAGTTGACTTCAGAGAGACCTATCAAATTACATCTATCTATCTATATATTGTATTAATTTCCCTTTTGGAAAAATTTGTATTATTAGAAAATACTTTATTTAATTTGCTATTCATTTTTCAAATATATTAGAAGTTATTTAAACCACCAAAATTGATATATGTGAAAATTAAATAATATAAAATTACCCTGTCTGTATTCTATTTAATTGACCTATAAAGGAGGTCAGGATAGCTTCAAATTAAGCTGTTGTCCTTTCTAAGCTCTCCATCTTTGACCTAAATATATGACATCTATCAGTCTCATTTGGATTATCTTTTAAGTCCTGTGGTCTGACTTTAACTGACATTAGAATTTACCACAGGCACAAGGAAAACAGCAGAATTTCGAATACATTGTTAGGTTATGTTTAACGCCATTTAACAGAACATTGTTTCAGAAATAAAAAAGCTACTTCAAATCCCAAATATACACATACTCCTTGATTCAGTCAGTCAGGAAGTGCCTCTGTTACACTCTACAAACTTATAAAATTGCTTTGGCTGGACCATCTTTTGCTGTGTTGCCATCAGAAACTATACGCAAAAAAAAAAACAGCCCATGAAAACCACTGTGGAATCTCCTGAAAGGATGTTGCTGAGAATAATTGTATTATGTCACACAGTGTCTGGAATAGCCACTCCACTTGGAAAATTTCTACTCTGATATTACTACTGAAGAAAACTGAGAACAACGTATTATCTCAAAGAATAACTGGTTGTTTTAAATTTACAGACATCATGAATTGTGTAACAATTTTGAAGTGGGTTTATAGAAAACTGAAAGTTAAATCCACGATCCAACTGTGTAAAGTATATGATATGCATTATTGGCCTCATTCTAGGTTCTTCTTTTTTAATTATTCTTATTTCTGTTCTTGCTTGCTCTCTTTTAATTTCATTAAATATGTATATGTTATCTTTTAAGGAAAGTGACAAACTAATTACTGATTTGATAAATTAAAATACGATTTTAGGAAAGGTAGGTAGAGCAAGAAGGCTGAATAGAACCCTTCAGTATTCATCCTCCCCACAGGAACACCTATCTACATAAGAAAGCACTTCCATAAGATGCAAAAATCAGGTGATCAATCACAGTACCTGGTTTTAACATTATATCCAAGACAGAGGCACTGAAGGGGGTGGAAAGACAGTCTTGAATTGCTAATGCCACCCCTCCCCAACTCCCCAGCAGCAGGTGGGGAGAGAATCTGTGTGCTTGCAGTGATTGTGGGACTTTGCATTGGAACTCAGTGTGTCTGTTCCAGCAGAAAGCAACACAGGGCAAAATTCAGCTGGCACCCACAGAGGAAGCACTTAGATGAGACCTGGCCAGAGCGGAATCATCCATCCCAGCAGTCGGAACCTAAGTTCTGGCAAGCCCCACCATTGCAGGCTAAAGCACTCCGGCAACCTATATAAAATTGAAAGGCGGTCTAGGCCGCAAGCACTGCAATTCCTGAGCACAGCTTAGTGCTGTGCTGGGCCCAGAGCCAGTGGACTTGAGGTATACATGACATAGTCAGGCACTGCCTGGGGTGACTGAGGGAGTCCTTGTGTCACCCTCCCCCAACCCCATGCAGTACAGCTTGAAGCTCTGGGAGAGTCTCCTTCCTTCTACTTAAAGAGAGGATAGGGGAGAGTGAACAGGATTTTGTCTTGGAACTTGGATACCAGCTCAGCCACATTTGAATAGGGCACCAGGCAGAGTCCAGAGGCCCCCATCCCAGGCCCCAGTGCCTGGATGATACCTCTAGACACACCCTGAACAAAAAGGAAAGCTGCTACTCCTAAGGGAAGGACCATTTTTGGAAGGATTCATCACCAGCTGAATAAAGAGCCCTTGGGCCTTGAGTAAACATCAGCAGATGAAGGCAATACTCATTGCAGGCCTTGGGGAAGACCTAGTACCCTGCTGGCTTCAGGTGTGACCCAGCACATTCCCAGCTGCAGTGGCTATCGGGACAGACTCCTACTGTTTGAGGAAAGAAGAGGGAAGAGTAAAGGGGACTTTATCTTGAAGCTTGAGTAGCAGCTCAGCCACAGTTGTGTAGAGTACCAAGCAGGCTCATGGGGTTCCTGATTCCAAGCCTTAGCTACTGAATGGCATTTCTGGACTTGCACTGTGCCACAGGGGAGCCCACTTCAGTGAAGAGAGAGATTCAGGCCTGACAGTGTTTACTACAAGCTGACTGAAGAGCACTGGGCCTTGAGTGAACATCAGCAGCAGCCAAGTAGTACCCCACAGGCCTGGAGTAGTGGTGGCCATGAGGAGAGACTCCTTCCGCTTGAAGAAAGGAGAGGAAAGAGTGGGAAAGCCATTGTCTTTCAGGTTAGCTGTCAGTTCAGAAGCAGCAGAATAGAGCACCAAGTAGATCCCTAAGGTGTGTGGCTCAGGCCTTGGCCCCCAAACGGCATTTCTGGACCCACTCTGGGCCAGCTGGAACTCCCTACCCTGAAGAGAAGGACACCAACCTGCATGGATTCACCACCTGCTAACTAAAGAACCCTTGGGCCTTAAATGACCATCAGTAGCAACCAGGCAGTGGTCGCCATGGGCCTTAGGAGAGACCCAATACTGTGTTGGCTTTAGGTATGAGCCAGAGCAGTCCTAGTGGTGGTGGCCACAAAGATGCTTGTGTCACTCCTCCCCCAGCTCCAGGCAGATCAGCATGAAAAGAGAGACTCCGCTTGTTGAGGGGAAAGTAAGGGAAAAGAACAAGATTCCCTGCCTGGTAAACCAGGCAGTTCACCTGGATTTCATTCAAGACCACCAAAATGGTATCTCTACAAGTGTGCAAGAGTTACAGCATTACTGGGCTTGGGGTTCCCCCAATGACACTATAGTGATGACCAAAGACTTAGATTATAACACGCAATTCTATTTGAATATTTGGAAAGCCTTTTCCAGAAGAATGGGTACAAACAAGCATAAACTGTGAACACTACAATAAATACCTAACTCTTCAATGCCTAGAAATCAGTGAACATCCATGAACATCAAGAGTAAAACATGACTTCACCCAATGAACTAAATAAGGCATCAGAAACCAATCTGGGGGAGACAGAGAATTCAAACTAGCTGTTTTGAGGAGGCTAAATAAAATTCAAGATAACATAGGGATGGAAAGTCTTTTTTTCTGGAAAATCTTTCTTATTCATGTTTGAAGGATATTACTCTGTTATGAAAAAAAAAAGACACGTCAAACAATAAATAAACAAAACTACAGGCCAATATCCCTGTTGAACACTGATGCAAAATTCCTCAATAAAATACTAGTAAATTCAACAATATATTAAAAAATCATTTATCATGACCAAATGGGTTTATCCCAGAGATACAAGGATGATTCAACATTTGCAAATCGATGTGATACATCATATAAACAGAATGAAGGGCAAAATCAACATGATCATTTCAATAGATGCCTAAAAAGTGTTTGATAAAATTCAACATCCCTTCATGAAAAAAACCATCAGAAAACTGGGGATAGATAAAATATACTGCAATACAATACAAGCCATATATGACACATTCACAGCTAGTATCAAATTGAATGGGGAAAATCTAAAGCCCTTCCTTTAAGATCTGGAATATGACAAGGATGCCCACTTTCACCACTGGTATTCAACATTGTACTGGAAGTGCTAGCTAGAGCAATCAGACAAGAGAAAAATATAAAGGGTCATCCAAATTCTAAGGAAGAGGTTAAATTATCCTTGTTTTCAGCTTATATGATCTCATATTTGGAAAAACCTAATGAGTCCACAAGAAAACTATTAGAACTGATACACAAATTCAGTAAAGTTGCAAGACAAAAAAGTCAACATACAAAATTCAGCAGCATATGTATATACCAACAGCAAACAATCTGAAAAAGGAATCAAGAAAGTAATCCCATTTACAACAGCTACAAATAAAATAAAATAACTGAGAATAAACTTAACCAAAGAAGTGAAAGGTCTGTACAAGGAAAACTGTAAAACATTGATGCAAGAAACTGAAGAAGACACAAAAAATGGAGATATTCAATGTTCATGGATTAGAAGTATCAATATTCTTTAAAAGTCCGTATTACCCAAACTAATCTATATATTCAATGCAATCCCTATCAATATACCAATAACATTTATCAGAGAAATAGAAAAAATAATCCTGAAATGTATACAGAATGACAAGACACAGGATAGCTAAAGCTATCCTAAACAAAAAGAGAAAAACTTTAAAAATCACATCACCTGACTTTAAATAATACTACAGAGCTATTGTAACTGGAAGAGCATGGTACTGGCATAAAAACAGACACATAGACCAATGGAACAGAATAGAGAACCAAGAACCAAAACAAATCCATATATCTACAGTGAACTCATTTTTGACAAAGATGCCAAAAATATACTTTGGGGAAAAGAAAGTCTCTTCAATAAATGGTGCTGGGAAAACTAGATATCCATTTGCAGAAAAATGAAACTATCCCTATCTCTCACCATATACAAAAATAAAATCAAAATGGATTAAAAGATAAAATCTAAGACCTCAACCTCTGAAATTACCACAAGAAAACATGGGAGAAACTTTTCACGACATTGGTCTGTGCAAAAATTTATTGAGTAATACCCCACAAGCACAGACAACCAAAGCAAGAAATATCCAAAAGACAGGCAATAATGAATGCTGGCAAGGGTGTGGAGAACATAGAATGTTTTTGCACTTCTGCTGGGGACTAAATTACATTAGTACAGACACTATAGAGAGCAATTTAGAGTTTCCTCATAAAATTAAAAAATAGACTACCATATGATCTAGCAATCTCACTGCTGGATTCCTTTCCAAAAGAAAGGAAATTAGTATATCAAAGAGATATCTGCACTCTCACGTTTATTGTAACACTATTCACAATAGCCAAGATTTGGAAGCAACCTAAGCTGTTCATCAACAGATGAAAGGACAAAGAAAATGCAGTACACATACAGAATGGGGTACTATTTGGGCATAAAAGAGAATTAAGTTCTTGTCATTTGCAATGACATGGATGGAACGGAAGGACATTACATTAAGTGAAATAAGCCAGGTGCAGAAAGACAAAGTTCACATGTTCTCACTCATGTGTGAGATCTAAAACTTAAAACAATTGAACTTATGAAGACAGAAAACAGAATGATAGTTACAAGAGGCAGGATATTTGATATTTCATTGAAATAATTGATACTGCATTTACCCTGATGTGCTTATTATGCATTGTAGGCTTGCATCGAAAAATCTCATGCACCCCATCAATGTATACACCTTCATTCTCAGCAAATTAACACAAGAACAGAAAACCAAACACAGCATGTTCTCATTCATAAGTGGGAGTTGAACAATGAGAACATGGACACAGGAAGAGGAATATCACACACTGGGGCCTGCCGGGGGGTGGGGGTAAGGGAGGGATAGCATTAGAAGAAATAGCTAATGTAGATGACGGGTTGATGGGTACAGAAAACCACCATGGCACATGTATACCTAAGTAACAAACCTGTACGTTCTGCATATGTATCCCAGAACTTAAAGTATAATTAAAAAAAAAAATGTTGTGGAACATGTATATAAATTCATAATGTTTTCAAAAAAATGTATACACCTACTGTGCATGCACAAAAATAAAAAATACTAGTTTAACTATCATGGAAGTGGCATAGTAAAATAAACATTAAAAGATAGGAAATGTAGGTCTTAGCTTCACAAAATGTCTCTGACATCCATGTGCTTAATTTCTAAAATATGGTAAATAAAATGCAAATTAGTTTACTTACATGTTCTTATTACCAAATAACATAATATTTATAACTTAATACCCAAAGCAAAATGTTCAATAAAAAGAAAATTATGATAAATGTTATCTTTTCTTAATATCACAGGGAAAGAATATATGGGAATATACCAATTGTCCACAAAGAAAAAATAAACCTGTTATAGTTCTATTCTCTTTTGTTTTCCTTACTGAAAATTTAGAAACTGTAATGGGATTACCAAAGGAAATATCAGAAGTTAACAGAGAAAAAAGAAAACAAAAGAATAAGAATTAAAGATTAATTTCTTACAATGCCTCCAGTAAATTCTTTAGAAACTTGAAAAATTAATGCCAAACAAAATGTTTTTCAAAACTATTATTATTATTTTGTGAGAAGCAATCTCGCTCTGTTGCCCAGGCTGGAGTGCAGTGGCGCAATCTCAGCTCACTGCAAGCTCCGCCTCCCGGGTTCATGCCATTCTCCTGCCTCAGCCTCCTGATTAACTAGGACTACAGGCACCCCTCACCACGCCCGGCTAATTTTTTGTATTTTTAGTAGAGACGGGGTTTCACCGTCTTAGCCAGGATGGTCTCTATCTCCTGACCTCGTGATCCGCCCACCTCGGCCTCCGAAAGTGCTGGGATTACAGGCGTGAGCCACCGTGCCTGGCCCAAAACTATTATTTTTATTAGCATTAATAAAATATTGAAAACAAAATAATTCTAATCTCCAAAGCACAGAGTAGATTTTTTCCCTAGCAATAGCTTGATTTTTGGTAAGTCTTTCAAATGTTTTCTATTTTTCAATTAGAGTAGAAAACACAACAAAAACTTTGCATTCATTAAGATAAGAAAATCTATAAAACTTAATTATTTACAATAAAACTTTGTACTGTGTTGGGCTTATTATATTCATTTAATTAAACTTAACAATCAAGTGAAACCAAGATAACTTGGTCTATTCGCTCTCTTTGTTAACTTTTTTTGTTGCTGTTTTGATAAAATGTTCTATTTGCTACCTTTTAAAAAGTCATCTCCTTATCATGATCTCTTTATTTACATTTTCTTAAAAATTGAATTTTCCATCAACAATTATAATAAGGCAAAATAGAAGGTTTAGGGACCATTCATTGTACTAGCTTTTCCTAGTATATATTTCTATATAACATCTGAGATGGACTGAAAATAGAGCATTTAACAACAAGAAAACAGTTTTTTATCAATAATGTGGGTTGCAATTTAGTCCATAACTCAACAAACCTATGTTTGTATGCTATCTTTTTCATTTACATGGGGCTGTTTATCCCAACCCCTTCATTTATTTATTCATTCATTCATCAAAATATATTTGTAATAAGTTTTAGGGAACATAATAGATCAAGAATGTGGTCTAAACACTAATAAGGTCCCATAATTGGAAACCACTAAAGCCAAACCCAATATGAAAGAATATAAGATTAACTAATACAAGAATGAAAATGTATGTATTATTTGGAGCATCCTTCTGATATTTTGAGCCAGATCAGAGTATAGGAAGTTAGTAAGACATTAAGCCAAAAATAGAACAAACACATAAAAGACTGAATTCAAGTCCACTATTTAATAATTCAATGGGATCTGAGTTCCTAGTAGGTGAGATGGAAGGGAAATGACATAAACCCAGTGATTTGGATACCATTGGTCAAAAACCTGTGTCCTGACACTAACACACATAGTTATGCTCACCCTCCTCCATTTTAAAACATGAGCCCTTGGATGGCTCACTTACAAAATATGATTTTCATGTCAGATAATCTAGGAAGGTTTCTTCCAGGAGGTGACCTTATGCTTTTTGCATGTCTAGGGTTTATATAGTAATAAAAGAGAGAGGAGGTCCCTTCAGGTCCATGAACAAATGCTTAGATCAGTGGAAAGAAAAGGTGAAAAAAATGTACGTGATACTTTCACATAATGTATAATAAACAGTTTTTCAACAAATCAAAGGAAAGATATTTGCTCTTGTTCTTTGTGATTGCATTTCCAAAGGGGAAGCATTTCATACTGTTGCTCTTCATATACTTGAGTATCTACAGAACCTCACTTACGCAGTATCTTCTGGATTTACATGCAGCTATCATTTCTGTGTATCTGAAGATTGCACTGTTTGTAATTCCTTGTTTTAGCATTAATACTGATTGCTGCTGTCATTTAAAATGGACAGACTAGATCAGGTAGACATCTACAATTATTGGTTATTCCCAAATGTGTTACATTATTTATCACATCCTTAAGCAAAGCATATACCTTTTCTATCCTGAATACCATTTTCCTGCTTTAGCTCATCACATAAAAGTTCTTTGTATATCATGTTACCATACCCTCCGTGCACCAAGAAGTCCTAGGAATTTGTATTATTCTAGGTATTTCAGTACTGGTGGTCAGAGAATGACTCAAGGTCTTATTATTATAGTTTCATTAAATGTGACATAACTTTGGACGTATGAAACTGATCAAATATCTGAGAAAACTACATGCCAGAGATGTCTGAAGTACAAGTTCCATAGAAAGCCTGAACTGTGTGTTTGAATCATAAAGTATTCATTGCATTGTACTATGCATACAGCAGTTGCTCAGGTGTCCAAGTGAGATGCTAAAGAGAAAGAAAGTAGGCGGGATTAGGTTATCTGTCAGAGGCTAAGGAAGAGAGAACTATAGAAAGCTAAAGTCGGTAGAGGATAACTTTCCTGATTAAAAAAATACAAATAATAACAACACCTAATACATATTGAGTAGTTACAGATTGTTCAATGCTTTAAATATATTAATTTGCATAACCACCTTGTAAGTTAGTTGAAATTTTTCATCTCTTTTGTAAATTATTAAATGAAGGTACAGAGAAGTTGATTACTTTATCTTAAATCACACAGCTGGGACATAATGGTGCCGGAATTTAAACTAGGCAATCTAACTACAGTCTACTTTGGCACTTCAGTAATGCCTGCCCAATCCATGTGGGAAAGTAGGCAGTTGCCTAGACAGAATAAGCTACACAAACATACTAGAGAAGAGGTGGTCAGAAGTGAAACACTATATAATATGGATTACCTTATTTTGCTACTATGCGTCCTAAACAGCACCCTTTTCAACCTTGGGAAGAAATCATTGTTTCATGAAATATCCAGCTAAAGTATACAAGTTCAAGCAAGTAAAATATTTTGATGCAAGTTAAAATTTCACTTTGTGGTGATCAGTCGCTAGCTAACACTTGTTTTCTTGTTTTTATTCCATTGTGTTTTGTGCTTGTGTTTGACATTTTTTTTTTTTTTTTTTTGAGACGGAGTCTCGCTCTGTCGCCCAGGCTGGAGTGCAGTGGCGCAGTCTCGGCTCACTGCAAGCTCCGCCTCCCGGGTTCACGCCATTCTCCTGCCTCAGCCTCTCCGAGTAGCTGGGACTACAGGCGCCCGCCACCACGCCCAGCTAATTTTTTTTTTTGTATTTTTAGTAGAGACGGGGTTTCACCGTGGTCTCGATCTCCTGACCTCGTGATCCGCCCGCCTCGGCCTCCCAAAGTGCTGGGATTACAAGCGTGAGCCACCGCGCCCGGCGTGTTTGACATTTTTTGGTAGTCTTATTAATTAAGCAGAAGTTATCCCTGATTAATGTAGTATGAGCTGTTCCTAAAGTACTATAAATAATGCAGTGATTAATTGCCATATCTAAATGAGTCACCCTTTATCACACTTCAAAGATGGATTTTCTTGGTTGTATTTGCTGTCGTCTACTTAATAATGATACTCATGTGGAAAAAAATCATCTTCCTTCTCTTTCTACAGAAAATTGTATTTAAACTATTTGAAATAATTGTTTTGGCTTGGTAGTCAAGAAAATTCATCTTATAATTATTATAATAACCTAAAAGATTCTGCTGAATTCAACACAATTAAAAATTTAACTGCCTTAAAAATGTTTAATAACAATATAAGACTTAATTTTAACGCTTGAAATATAATTTAGATAGTCATGGGAATTATGTTTTTTCCATTCATTAAATTATTTTATCCTAGTAAATAATAATGATTATTAGCTCCTCTGGTTACAAGCAACTTTTGAATTTTTGTTTAATCAGAGGAGTATAAAAAGTAGTATTTTTGTTGTTAGGACTGCTGCTGTAAATAGACAATTTTTATTGAAATATCAGAAGAAACTAGAAGCTCGTCCCTGTATTTTTTTTCAGTTCAAAAGCTTATTATTACCCTGTAGAAACAGTGAGAAAATATTGTTAAATTGACTCATGTATTGATGTTGAGATTTTTATTTCTCATATTCATTACACTGAGGGGTTTTTTAATTTTAGTTCTTTTAAAGATGTTTTATAGTTATTTCTAACTATTACATGTTGGTTGCTTATGTGTCATTGTTCATAAAATATTACTTCCAGTTTATCACTGTAGTCATCATCATGAGCATTTCTTAACTACCAAAATATTTCTCATTCCCAAAAGTTTGGAACTTAATTTAAAAATTAACTTTATTTTATCCAAAGGAGCTGGTCATCCTGTCATATCAACTAGGATCACAGGGAACTTGGAGTATTGTCCAGTTGTAAGTTTAACATCCCAAGGAATATAGAAAAATATAATACATGGTATCATATGTTTCCCACATATGAACATGAAGAGAAAGAAGTATAGTTCCTTTGAAGAAAGAATAACTCTTTCCTCTGCAATAATTATCAAACTCCTAGTTGAGAGAATTTTGTGGAAGATTACCTGAAATAAATGAAGTTTATCTTGGATCAAGACAGACTACTAGAGAATTATGAACTCGTATAAAACTGCTTGGGTCACTGTAGGACTGTTTTTTATTGAATTTCATTTCAGTAACATAATGTCACAAGAATTCCAAATATCACTTGCCATACTATGTAATATCATCTCAGACAATTCAAAGGAAATTGATTTAACATTGTTTGAAGTGCATAGAAACCCAGAGCCTTCCCAAATATTTTCAGAGCAATTCTTCCTTTTCTATTTCTCTTTTTTATTTTTTAATTTATGAATATTATAAATCTTCTAACATAATTTGACTAATTGTGTTGCTCCTCTTGTTTTGGACACTGCGAAAAAATCTGCAGCTCATCTTCATCATCATTTCTTTTTAATACACCTGTGCTAACTTACTTTTGGCTTCAAAATTTAACTACCCTGGTTCTCTCTTGCACCCAACTACCCTCTGTTTGCATTTTATTCTGGAGTGCCAAAAGTATTATTGAACATCAGCTCAAATATTTTGTGAAGGAAAATAGGATATAAATCAGGTAGGTTATGCATGAGAAGTATTACTCCCTCCAGGTAAGCATATGCCATAAGAATGTAACAACACTTCCCTTATTAAACTCTACACAATCTTTGCCACAAGAATATCACATCTCTTCACTTTTTAAACTCCATTCCCCACTGATTTTCTAGTATCGTGTCCCTAAACACATTATGAACTTGAATAACTACAAAATGTACACCTCAAGATCCATCTCTCCTCACTTCACCTCAATTCCTTTCTTTGTGACTGCCTAATCAACATGAAATCTCTAACTTCTAATAGAGAATAATTTATCTCCTAAACTCACCAGTGTTCCATTCTTACCAATCTCTGCAAATACTGCCAAAACTCACTTAGTTGCTAAAAAATATTAGGATGATCCTTAACTCCATTTGCTTTTTTAACAATGGTCTATCAGCTAGTCTTATTATATAGCTCTACCTACAAGGTAGATTCAGGATATATTTCTTTCTACCACATCAACTAGATTCCCAGTTTGAGCTATCATTTTTCACGTAGACTCCATTTTTCTAGCGTTGGCTCACTAGAATCTACTCTCTACAAAGATGGCAGGATTTGTCCCATCTTCATAGCCTACATCGTAAGATTGAGGTGGTTTAAAACCCAAAGGGAGGGACTGAAACTGCCTTTGCAAAATTATGACTGAGACAGTGAAAGAGATCTAACCTAACCTATCTTGTTCCCCAATCTGTCCTTGTTCATTACTGGGCGTAGGCTGAACTAAGTTTGGGGGGAACTTAGTTTATGGTTTGAAACAAAGATGGTAACAGTCCTTTCCCAAAACAAACCTCTTTCTTGCCTGGGGACTAGACTGCTTTTGTGGGACTAACAAATTAGCCACAAGATTAGAAATTATGGTTTAGGAGTAATGCTGCTGGAGACTACATGATTCTGACCCTCCCTGAACTGCTTGCTAGATCAGTGCTTGAGATATTTTGCAGAACTTGTACTTGATGAATTAGCTGGCACCACCCAGATGGGTTAACTGGCTCATCTGATCTTGTGGCCCCCACCCAGGAACAGACTCAACACAAGAGGACAGCTTCAATTCCCTATGATTTCATCTCCTACCTGACTAATTAACACTACTGGCTCACTGGCTTCCCCTTACCCACCAAGTTGTCCTTAGAAACTCTGATTCCTGAATGCTTGGGGAGACTGATTTGAGTAATAATAAAACTCTGGTCTCCCGCAAAAATAAAATAAAATAAAATGAAAATTCAAACGTCTCATCTCTGCTTAAAACTCTCCAGTGGACTCCTATCATAGGCTGTCCAAACTCATTTCATGACTATAATGTTCTCTTTGAACGAATCCCTGGAAAGGTCTCTAAATCTGCTCCTAGAACTCTCCATTTCACTCATTCAACTTTAGACACACTACCCGGCTCTTCCAAAAATCACCAAGCTGTTTCCCACCTGCTGCCTACCCTCTGCCAGTACTGATCTGTCTTAGGTAGCTGAAAGATTCACACTACATCACTGAGGTCTCTAAGGCTCATTTGCATTTCCTTAGATGAGTCTTTCTCATCCACCTTACTCAAAAAGGGAAGCCTCATCTCATCCTCCACTCATGCTGCTCCAAGGCATGATTCTCCATTCCTTTCTCTGCTTAATTATTTTTCCTGAGTTTCCACTGCTTGACATTAAATAAAATATTTATTATTTTCTGACTCTACCACTAGAATGTAACTGCAAGAAGCCAGGAACTTTTTCTGTCTTTTCACCACTGAATCCCAAGCATCCCTTGCAGATTTGAACTACTGGCTCTGTAATAGTTAAGCTATTAACTATATTGCCTAGTATTCTTTTCTCTGTATAGTTCTGGATTAGTTGAACAGAAAAGGAACTTGTGCAAGATTTTGGATAGGAAAGTGAAGCAGCGGGCATTACTCTCTAAACCTACATCAGACACAGAGAATGACTGAAACAGAGCACCCAGCAAACTCTAGCTTGTTCTTACTCTCTTCTGCTTTGTGTCTAATTCTTATTCTCATCTATTAGTTCTGTTTGAATAACAGCAGCCTTGGACCCACTACCAGACTTAGCAGTTGGCCAACAGCAGATAGATCTTACAGGGACAAAAGCTTCTAACTGACTTTTCTACAAACTTTCATTTGCAGTCCCACTTCAGCAACCAAATGTGCCTGGGTTCTCAGCATTCTCATGCCAAAGGTGACAGTGCTTTGGCAAGACTGATTGATGATCTTTTCTCAAACTTTCCCCTTTTTCCATCTTTATTTCACCAGCTCCTCCCACAATTGTATAAGGTCTAATTCCTATAATACATCCATTCTTCCACTGTACTGAATTCAAGTACCAGATATATAGAATGAACTCAGCAGGTATTTACTAAATTAATAAATATAAAACAGTTTGTACAGATCTTAGCACATACAGAGCACTCAACAGATAAATACATAATTTAAATAACCATGATTAATAAATATAAATAAAATTAATAAAAGATAAAGCTCTCAGAGCTGATCATGTAAAAAGTGCAGTATTTGGAAACTAGCCATATGAAAAAGTAAATGATGGAACTGAAAAAAACAAAAAGACCTGTTCTCATTCACCTTTTAAGTTGTGCAGTAACTGACAGAGAATTTACATTAAAAAAACTTCAGTGTGAGGGCCAGGCAGCTTGGCTCATGCCTATAATTCCAGAACTTTTGGAAGCCTAGGCAGACAGATCACTTGAGGCTAAGAGTTTGAGATCAGCCTGGACAACACATGAGAACACTATCTCTTCTGAAAATACAAAAATTAGCTGGGCATGATGGCACATGCCTGTAATCCCAGCTACTCAGGAGGCTGAGGCGTAAGAATCACTTGAACCCAGAAGGTGGATGTTGCAGTGAGCTGAGATCACACCACTACACTCCAGCCTGGGCTACAGAGAGACACTCTGTCTCGAACAAAACAAAACAAAACAAAAAACATTTCAGTGTGGGTGATGTCCATGACTACTTCATCTATTTGAAAAGTTATCATTTGAAATTGGTAATTGATTTTTGTATTGATGTATTACGTGAAGGACAGACTAGGGATTGAAATTAGGAGAAGACAAATCAAATATGAAAACAAACCTTGTAAATAACAAAAACATGATTTGTCTTGTAACACAAGCATGTGCTCTCCCTTTTATTATATTTAAAATATGCTAATAAATGGTCTTCAGTGATAAACAGACTCATGTACTAGGCTGGAGCTTGGATAGGATAATCATAAAATTGTAATCAAGTTATTTGATTCTATGAACTTAAAAATAGTTTCTATGTGCATCATAGCACCATATTAGGTGTTAAAACTTACTATTTAAATGTTTATGGTAATAATTTCCAGACAAATGCAATAAATACATAAATGGATCAATCCAATTAAGTTTATATTATAGTTTAGTATTATACATACTCTCTAGCAAAGCTATAGCAAAGAATTGACAAGAGTGAATTTGTAGTCATAGCAGAATTCTCCAAAGGGAAATAAATTTTCCAGTGATACATTCTGTGCAACCAATTTTTTTAAAGAAGTGCTAAAGTCCCTTCAATGCAAACAACTCTATAATCCCCAATAATAAGCTATATGCCAAGACTATATATTTGTTCTAATTCATGCTGAAAATATCATACTTTATAGTAATGACTAAGAAACTTTGATGAAATTTCATTTTTATATTTTCAGAGAATAACAGTGTAAAATTTGAAATATTTAAGTAAATAAAATAGGCATATTTTCCAATTTTCAGAATATATTTTCTGATGATTACTATTGACTATATAAATAACCATTGAAATAAATGTCCTATAATTTTTCTAGTGCATCATTTTTTCCTCAAGTTAAAGCACCTAAATAAGTGTTAGTTCTTAGAGATGGGTTTTTAAGGAAAAAAGGAAGGAAGAAGGTGATTTTGAAATTTCCTGCTATCTTTTTCCTCTCAAGTTTTGCTCATTCTCTTCCCTTTTCTAACATTTACTCAACTTTAAGAAGCAGTTAAAGAAATATCTCTTCCAAAAAGTTATTTCCCACTTGAACCTGCCCTATCACCTAACAAGACCAGAAACACGAGATATGACTTCAATCTGGCTTCTTACCATTTTCTAAAATCACAAATATAATGTTCATGTTGTTTAAATTTATTTGATATATTTTATCCCTCATCTGAATTTACCAGAACTGACACTCATTTGTGATTAGATGCTTAGTCTTAGGTTGTTCACCTACCTCTTGATTCTATCCCAAGGCAGTCTCATCCATATCCACAGCTTCAATTACTTCTAGAGGCAGATTACTCATTTCGTGAGCTACGTGTGAGAGTTTTAGGAGGTTTAAATCACACTCCCTTTCCCTCGTAAGTTAAAAGCCAATTAAGAGAGAGTCACAGGAGAAAGAAAAATGGAAGATTGAAGTGTTAGCTTTATTACTGGTAGACTGATTAGAGTACAGGTTATCTCTGTGACCAAAACGAGCTTTCAACATACTCTACCTGAAAATGACAAACTTGTTTACATTTTAACAAGCAAGAAGGATAATTCAAAATCTATCCCACTATAGCAGAGGCAAATTAAGCTTTTAAGCTTTCTGGAAATATGTAGAAATAACCCAAACCTTCAAAAGAAAGAGAGGAGAGAAAGGAAAGAGAGGGAGAGAGATATATCATTAACCTCCAAATTATTAACAAGATAATTTTTCCATCTTCACTGGAGAGCACTGAGTAAGAAGTAAAAATAAAGGCCAACATGTTATTATTATTATTTTTTGAAGCTCTTCTCTATAGAAATAGGAGGCCAGAGAAATGGAGATTTCTTACTAACAGTGAGAGGTGACAGCATGCTGGCAGTCCTCACAGCCTGTGCTTGCTCTCGGCACCTCCTCTGCCTGGGCTCCCACTTTGGCGGCACTTGAGGAGCCCTTCAGCCCACCGCTGCACTGTGGGACCCCCTTTCTGGGTTGGCCAAGGCAGGAGCCGGCTCCCTCAGCTTGCAGGGAGTGTGGAGGGAGAGGCGCGAGCGGGAACCCGGGCTGCGCGCGGCGCTTGTGGGCCAGCTGGCGTTCCGGGTGGGTGTGGGCTTGGCAGGCCCCCGATTCGGAGCAGCCGGCGGCTCAGGGATGGTAAACACACCAATCAGCGCCCTGTCAAAACAGACCACTGGGCTCTACCAATCAGCGGGACGTGGGTGGGGCCAGATAAGAGAATAAAAGCAGGCTGCCCCAGCCAGCAGTGGCAACCCACTCGGGTCCCCTTCCACGCTGTGGAAGCTTTCTTCTTTGGCTCTTTGCAATAAATCTTGCTACTGCTCACTCTTTGGGTCCACACTGCATTTATGAGCTGTAACACTCACTGCGAAGGTCTGCAGCTTCACTCCTGAAGCCAGCGAGACCATGAGCCCACCAGGAGGAACGAACAACTCCAGACGCGCCACCTTAAGAGCTGTAACACTCACCACGAAGGTCCGCAGCTTCACTCCTGAGCCAGCGAGACCACGAACCCACCACGGGGAACGAACAACTCCAGACGCACCACCTTAAGAGCTGTAACACTCACCACGAAGGTCTGCAACTTCACTCCTGAGCCAGCGAGACCACGAGCCCACCAGGAGGAACGAACAACTCCAGACGCGCCGCCTTAAGAGCTGTAACACTCACCACGAAGGTCTGCAGCTTCACTCCTGAAGCCAGCCAGACCACGAGCCCACCAGGAGGAACGAACAACTCCAGACGTGCCGCCTTAAGAGCTGTAACACTCACCACGAAGGTCTGCAACTTCACTCCTGAGCCAGCGAGACCACAAACCCACCAGAAGGAAGAAACTCCCAACACATCGGAACATCAGAAGAAACAAACTCCGGACACGCCGCCTTTAGAACTGTAACACTCACCACGAGGGTCTGCGGCTTCATTCTTGAAGTCAGTGAGACCAAGAACCCACCAATTCCGGACATATCAGGACATACTAAACATATCATTTATGGTATCTCAACAAACATTAACCTAATGTCCTTTTTAGGGGGGTGTGGAAGGAGGAGACCCAAACTTGATGAATGATATCATTATCATTTAATTAAGCTAGTCAGAAACCTAGATGTTGTCCTTGACATCTTTCCCGCCTCTATCTTTTCACTCATTTGTTAGCAATTCATCTCTACTTGTCTCATATTTAAATCTCTGATCTGCCTCCAATTCTTTCTGTCCATGCCACCATTATCTTGGACTTGCCCACTCATGTACTTCTATCACCATTAGCCCTCTCTAATCTTTACACTACAGCCAGTGTAAAATTTTAAAATCCCAAATGCAATCAGGTCACAATTCCACTACTCCCACCCCATGCTTGTCTTGGCCCTTGGTGTTTGTTCCCTTTACAGAACTAAGGTCTTCAATGGTCTGCTCCTTATCTGCTACTCAGCCTCATTTTGCAGTGTATTCCATTTCAGTCTTTCCATGAGCCATTTTGGCCATCTCCCAGCTCACTGGATTCACCAAACCCATTCCAGCCATAGAGTGTTGGGGCACGCTCATCGCTCTCATTTATACTCATTCTTCAGATTTCACCTCAGTCACTGCTTCTTCAGAGAAGCATGTATGAACACCAAATCTACCTCAGAATCTTCCATGGTACAACATAGTAGCTCCATGTATTGATCCTTTTCTTCATGTATAACTGTATTAGTCTCTTCTCACACTGCTAATAAAAACATACCCACGACTGAATAATTTATAAAAGAGTTTTAATGGACTCATAGTTCCACATGGCTGGGGAGGCCTCACAATCATGGCAGAAGGCAAAGAATGAGCAAAGTCACATCTTACATAGTGGCAGGCAAGAGAGCCTGAGCAGGGGAAATCCCATTTATAAAACCATCAGGGCCGGGCGCGGTGGCTCACGCTTGTAATCCCAGCACTTTGGGAGGCCGAGGCGGGCGGATCACGAGGTCAGGAGATCGAGACCACGGTGAAACTCCGTCTCTACTAAAAATACAAAAAATTAGCCGGGCGTGGTGGCGGGCGCCTGTATTCCCAGCTACTCGGAGAGGCTGAGGCAGGAGAATGGCGTGAACCTGGGAGGCAGAGCTTGCAGTGAGCCGAGATGGCGCCACTGCACTCCAGCCTGGGCGACAGAGCGAGACTCCGTCTCAAAAAAAAAAAAAAAAAAAACCATCAGATCCCATGAGACTTATTCACTACCAGGAGGACAGCATGGGAAAGACTTGCCCTCATGATTCAATTACTTCCTACTGGGTCCGTCCCATGACCTGGGAATTATTACAATTCAAGGTGAGATCTGGGTGGGGACACAGAGCCAAACCATATCAATAACTATTACGATTTTATATTTTTTGTTAATTATTTGATTAACATCCACCTCCTCACATTATACTGCAACCTCCACAATGGCATGTAACATGATAATTTCTGAACACTGTTATATATAGTGCTTAGTACATACCGGGTACTTTTTAAAAATGTTGAATAGTGATGATATTGTGCCTTTACCTTTTTATTACAGTTAATTACTCTACTAGAGTGTTAGTTCCTCAGGGGGTAATTGCTTCATATTTTCCCTATCTGAATCCTTATGAGCCTTATGACCTAATCACGTCTTAAAGACCTCATCTCACAACACTGTTGCATTGAGAATTAAGTTTCCAACACATGAATTTTGGGGAACATAGTCAAACTATAACAATTGTCTTTGGGATTACTTTTCAGAGTATTTTGCTCTCATTTTATTTTCATAGCCCTTCTAAATTCTCTGTTACTTATATTTATACCTAGGACTTTTAAAGTCAAATCTGAAATGTGTTCTTTATGGAAGCATGATTGTTGTGTATTATTTTCCCATTTTCAAAAATAAAAATTTATTTTTATTAACTATTACATTGCCAATATAAACTTGCAGACAATTATTTTTGCACCTTCTTTGAGCATTAAAATTATATATATTTGAAAACACTGATGAAAGAAGTCATAGATGACGCAAATGGAAACATCTCATGCTCATGGATGGGTAGAATCACTTTTGTAAAAATGACTATATTGCCAAAAGGAACCTACAAATTCAATGTAATTCCCATTAAAATACCATAATAATTCTTCACAAAACTAGAAAAAAACAATCCTAAAATTCATATGCAGCCAAAAAATACCATGCATAGCTAAAGCAAGACTAAGCAAAAAGAACAAATCCAGAGGCATCACATTACCCAATGTCAAACTATACTACAAGCTATAGTTACCAAAACAGCATGGTACTGGTATAAAAATAGGCACCTAGATCAATGGAACAGAATGGAGAACCCAGAAATAAAGCCAAATATTTACAGCCAACTGACCTTCAACAAAGCAAACAAAAACATGAAGTGGCAAAAGGACACCCTATTCAACAAACGATGCTGGGATAATTGACAAACCACATGTAGGAGAATAAAGCTGGATCCTCATTTCTCAACTTATACATAAATAAACTCAATATGGTTCAAAAACTTAAATCTAAGACCTGAAATTTTAAAAATTCTAGAAGATAACATCAGAAAAGCTCTTCCAGACATTGGCTTAGGCAAAGAGCTCATGACCAAGAATCCAAAAGCCAATGCAGCAGAAACAAAGATAAATTTGGGGGACCTAATCAACTAAAAACTTCTGTACAGCAAAACAAATAATTATCAGAGTAAACAGACAACTCACAGAGTGGGAGAAAATATTTGCAAACTATGCATCTGACAAAGGACGAATATCCAGAATCTACAAGAAACTCAAATCAGCAAGAAAAACTAAATAATCCCATCAAAAAGTGGGAAAATGACATGAGAAGATAACTCTGAAAAGAAGATATACAAATAGCCAACAAACATATGAAAAAAATTGTTCCTCACTAATCATCAGGAAAATGTAAATTAAAACTGCGATGAGATACCAACTTTTTTCTGCAAGAATGGCCATAAGTAAAAAATAAAAAATAAACAGATATTGGCATGGATGTGGTGAAAAGAGAACACTTTTAAACTGCTGGTGGTAACGTAAACTAGTACAACCACTATGGAAAACTGTATGGAGATTCCTTAAAAAACTAAAAGTAGAGCTATCATTTGATCCAGCAAGCCCACGACTGGGTATCTACCCAGAGGAAAAGAAGTCACTATATGAAAAAGACACTTGCACATGCATGTTTATAGCAGCACAATTCACAATTGCAAAGATATGAAACCAGCCTATGACCATCAACCAATGAGTGAATAAAGAAAATGTGATATATACACACACACACACACACATATGCACACGCACACACACATACACACTCCATGGAATATTACTCAGCCATAAAATGGAATGAAATGGTGACATTTGCAGCACCCTGGATGGAGCTGGAGACCATTATTCTAAGTGAAGTAACTCAGAAATGGAAAACCAAACATCATATGTTCTCATTTATAAGCAAGAGCTAAGGTATGAGGATGCTAAACCTAAAGAATGATTTAATGGTCTTTGGGTACTTGGGAGGAACTGTGGGAGGAGGGTGAGGAATAAAAGACTACACAGGTACGGTGTACACCGCTTGGGTAATCAGTGCACCAAAATCTCAGAAACCACCACTAAAGAACTTTTCCATGCAACCAAACACCACCTGTTCTCCCAAAACTATTAAAATAATAATAATAAAAATAAACAAAATTTTAAAAATCTATATTTGTTGTAGAGTTTAATGTAATTATCTCTATAGAAGATAATACATATAAAAGTAATTTGTCAGTGGTAAATTGATTGCGGTAAGAATATGAATTTTGCTAATATTATCAACAATTTCTGTTAAGATATATCAGTAATTATTCATGAAAATAAAATATTAGATGAAAATTTTACAAGACAAAATTTGCTTTTTATTTTTAAGAAGTTATGAAGTACTTAAGGGGTTTAAGATGACAATTTATCTTGTTCTTTTTCAAAAACAAAATAATAATAATAAGGCAGGGTGAAAAGCATGCTCTGACTACTGTAACATCTTGTCTAGGATATCTAGATACCAACATGAATGAAAAGTGTCATGAAATAATGAAGCGAGACAAATTTCCACTGCAATATAATCAGCTCCTAAGATTTTAAATTCAGGTTTTAGTTTTTATTGCAAAATATACCACTTAGTGAGGTCTTCTGCTGTACAAATGGATCTAACCCTATAATAAACAATAAATTTAATGTTAGACTAACATAGTCCCAGTAGAAACTAAATAGAAAAAAAACCTTCATGCAGCATCCACATGCTATTCTATAGAATTTATGATGAAAATGACTGCTGGCAACGTCACAGTATTTACAAGGAGGTGTTACTTTCTAGGCTCACTGTCCACAACCATATGTTTGCCTTTGCACCATTTACTAGGATAGCTCATCACTGTCAATGGCACCATCAGCCAGAATAAATGACTCCTTTTTGCTTTCTCTCCTAAATCAAATTTAGATTCAATTTAGTGTTCCATCCCTTTGACTATCATCTGAAAAATGTTAACTCTATTGCTTCTCTTTTTTTGTTTATGTAATATTAATTCTGAAAACTCCAAACTTGCATTAATATCGCCATGTATTCTTGTTTCCATAGGCAGTCTACTGAGGGCCACTGGAGACAATCACGAAAGTTTTGCAGATTTGTATGCCCACAGATTCTATGTATCCAGCCTCATTTTTGAAGATGCATGGCTATCTGAACATCTTTCTATATATCTCTAGTATGTTTTCTCTTCTCACTGTAAGAGAAGAAGCTTTTAACTTTTACCATTCTGATAAATTGTTAGCTTCCCACTAGCTATTGTCTCAGACAGGAAGATACCATGATGCAGCAAGATTCTCAAGCTAATCATTTCCAGTCTACAAACTTACTTATGATGCCAACACTTTATTATGTATCACCATTGTCAGTGCAAAGCTGCAACTTCTACTTATCAAACAATAATTTATTCCCATTTTGTTATTTTCAATATTTCCTTTTGTTATTTTATGTTAACCTCATTCTAAACTATTTATTAATCTAAAGTAATATTCTTTAAGTTGTTCCTACATTTAAAACAATCCTCTGTCAACCCAATATCCTTCTCTAGCACAGTCTAGTGTGTTCCTCTTCAAAATTTGTAGCGATCATCTCTCTTTTCTTAAAATCCATTTATCTTTCAAAATACTAAAGTCTCTTCACATTACTGCAATGAAATTACTATCACTAACATCAAGAATGTCTCTCAGATGCATATATTTAACATAATAAACAGTCATTTCTTTTTGAGATTCCCTTTCCCTTTCATTTTACAGAATTACAATTCTCCCATATTTCCTGCGGCATTTCTCATCCCATCCTTTTGGAATCCTTCCCAAACACTTTCCATATGTAAACTCTTTAAATGATGGAATTTCTCAAGATATAGATATTGCTGCAAGTTTATCACTTTGGACATCTTTCTTCCTTTTGATTTTCTCCTTATGTGTAATCTTTCTCCAGTGGCCCACAATCTAATCTTACTACTGACTTGGATAGTTACTGGCACTCAAACTCAAGATGTAAATCTAAACTCCCAATATTTTTCTTCCACCTTCTTCATCACTCACATTACCAATGGGTATTGGCCTACTATTTAAGTCTTTCTATGAAATGGATCATTTTTTAAAAAAATCTAACATAGGTAGTTTAATTTCAACCTAATTTATTTTAAGCATGTATACAATCAATAAAAATATAGGAAATGCTATGACTGGGTAAGGGTAGAGCAATGAAAAAGCTGCATGCCTCCTATCAAGAAACTCACTAAGGATGGGAGGGAGTGAGGGATGAAAAGTTGTTTAATGGGTAATATTTGGGTGATGGTTACACTGAAAGCCCAGACTTCACTACTAAGCAATATATCCATGTAATAAAGCTGCACTTTTAGCCCTTAAATTTATACAAATAATAAAAAGGAAACTCACTGAAATTTAGTACAGTACAATGTAATAAACACAAATATGCACACATGTATCTGGTAAAGAGAAATACAGAGGAACACCAGAAGTAACACAGAGGAATGCTCCCTTGGACTGTCAACAGAAAATTTCTGGAAGCAATGACCTCTGATTTGGGATGTGAAGGTCATGTAGGATGTGTTCTAGTGAACAAAGGAGAAGAAGACATTTGCTACAGGCAGAGGAAAAACAGGTGTAAAGAGAGAAAAGTCTGAAATGCCAGGGTGTGTTTGGTGACCTATAAGCAATTCAGAGTTTCTGCCTTGTAAAGTGCAACAGGGTGTGTAGATGGGCTAATAACAATGCTAAGTAGTATGGCAGGGATGAATAGTTATTTTTATTACAAATTCTCAGTTAATGATATTTGAGTGTAATGAATTAATGTGAAAGTAGGAAAAAATGAGATGTGCTTAACTCATATAAAATGATTTGTTTCTAATTTCAAAATTATTTACATGATAAATGAAAATCTTTGAGGTTAAAGAAGAGGTAAAAATATAAAAATTACAAATCAATATTGTAGAAAACATTGTTTTCTAGAGAAAAATATAAATGTTGTCCTCTTATTTTTTCTTTCCTTTGTATCCACATTTCTAGCAATAGATGACTCAGAAAAAAAATTATTTGAAGATTTTTACAATGTATATTGCAAGGAAATAAAGTGACTTAATAGTGAAACACAAATATTCCTTAAAAATATGCAATAAATAAATTGGCACATAGCTTCGTTTCCAATTTAGAAACAGATTTTATGTCAATATGGAACTGTAATGGAAACATGTAGCTTATTTCTTGATAGAAATCAGAGTATAAACGATGATTACTTTTCTAGGCTAACTCACAAGAGCCAATTTAACACACATACCACACACACACACACATTACATGCACAAAACATGATATATAATTGCAATTAAAATTGAAAATAAAAATGTATAGTAAATAGATGATGGTTATTGGATTAGTCTAGGATCTGAAAATATGAAGGAGATAGCAAAAAGAAGAAATACACTCTGTGGCCTGTCATCCCAGCACTTTGGGAGGTCGAGGCGGGCAGATCACAAGGTCAGGAGATCGAGATCATCCTGGCTAACACGGTGAAACCCCGTCTCTACTAAAAATACAAAAAATTAGCTGGGCGTAGTGGCGGGCGCCTGTAGTCCCAGCTACTGGGGAAGCTGAGGCAGGAGAATGGCGTGAACCCGGGAGGCGGAGCTTGCAGTGAGCCGAGATTGCGCGACTGCACTGCAGCCTGGGCGACAGAGTGAGACTCCGTCTCAAAAACAAACAAACAAAAAAAGAAATACACTGTGTGTATAATATATATATATATATACACACACACACACACACATACACGCATGCATATATATCTATATATAATGCACACATTTATTCTTTATGTCTTGATACAGAGAGGCTTGAGATAGCATATGAAAATACAATATATCAGGTGGAAAGTTTAAAAAGTGAATTTATTAAAAATCAAGAAAAGGTGGTTAAATATTGCAGGAAATGAAAGAACGTTAAGAATAAAGTAACATATTTAGTGTATACAGTGAAGCCTTGTACTTTGCTGGAGATTGATCTCTATTTTGTAAGATTTCTACCAGTCATTGCAGAGAAAGACACATAATCTATAACATTAAGATAAATATGAAGCAAATAATATAGTCAGTCTCACAAGCCTCCGTTTCATGATATTTCCACATAAAAATTCTAAAGGTCCATTCTGTAAAAATAATTTGAGGAGAAGTAAGGTGTCAAATGAAAGCAGTTCACGTATATAAATATCTGCTGGTATGGTTGAGTCAATAATAATTATTTTACTTTCTAAAGAAATAGCCAGGCCAATTCTGATATTAATAACAAATAAGAACCCACCACATGCCAGAATCTGTGCTGACAAGACATAAGTTGTCTTCTTCAAGTGCTACATATCCATAAACACTTAGCTATAATTCTGAAATCCAAAAACATGATGAAAACCAAAGGCTGCTTTTATTGTTGCTGTTTGTTTTTTTTCAGAAGGTTGACGTTAAAACCCTTTTATTGTCAAATACTGTTCACCTGAACTGAGGTGAGACTGTTTATAATCTCTACTTATTCCACTGAGAGTGACTATTCATGTGTTTCTTTCCAAAAAAAAAAAAAAAAATGCTTTTGCAGGCCTCCTTAGGTTGTTACATATTACACAGATATGTACCACATTACCTTTCTAAATACACAATTTTTCTAAATTCTGAAAAATATCTGCCCCCAAGAGTTTCAGATAAAGGACTATTAATCTGTATTGCTATGTGCACTTTACAAATGATGCAAGAGAGGCTCAAGATCACACACCTAAAATATGCTTGAAGTAGGATTTAAATTCAGGTACAACTTCAGAATTCAAGCTCTTAGGCCACCATGCATGTTGATTCTGTATAAGAACTGTATCTCTAGTAGAATGTTAGCTCTGTGAAGCCAGAGATCCTGTCCAAATTGTTCAATTTTATCTTGCCAATGCACAGAATGGTATCTGGAGGATTTACTGCATACAAAATACATGTGCAATAAATGTTCATGGATGCATGAATTGTACCTCTCAACTAAGTTTTTTGTACATATTCTCAGACATTGAGTTCAAAATACAGTTCTTAGCAAGAATAGCTATCTGTGTTGATAGTTAAATGTACTGCTTTAACAGTCAACAAATGTAGTGTAACACGAAACACCTCTGTCATGGGAAGAAGCCTAATGAAAACATGTGCCCAAATAGAAGTTCAGTTTGCCCCACTACACAAAGAAGTTGAAGCATGGTCAAGGACAGATACAAGATGCTTCCTGGAAAGTCATGCTGGGTATCCTCCCAAACCCAAAAAGTTTAATGACATTGTGAGGGATATGCTCACAAGTAGCACAGCCTTGAAATAGGCTGAAGAGATACATCAAACTTAGATATAGCATTTATATTTTCTTATTCATTAAATCTGAGAAGTCTCACAAACTAGAGAGACTACTCCAAGGGAAAACTTTTATTATAGCCTCATCCTTCTCTCTTTATTAGAAGTGTAGACGGCAGAGAAAAGCCAGTGGAGTATCCTAGGGCAAGGTGATACAGTGAAGGTTCCACAAGAAAAAGACCAGCACATCTGTCCCAGGCCACACCTGGATGAACAAACTAAGTACATTGTAACTCTCTTTCCTCTCTCCCAGAATTTCTGCAGGGATGTTGAAACTAAATATGTAGAAGGGAATTTCATATTCACTTAAAAATTATTGGATCAATTGTATTTATTTTATAACCCAGGAAGGTATAGAATATTTTATTATGTGCATTTAAAATTTATAACATTAGTTTACTTATTATTGTATATTCGGTCACACCAGCAGCTGATCCCTTTACAAATCCAAGTTCCTGAATGTTCTATAGTCCTAATTTTGAGAAGTATATGTCTGAAATGGTGACTTATAAATTTACCTAGAAAAGTAATACTATATATTAGACACCATGATTTTTAAATTGAGTGACGTAATCTATCAGAAAGTAATAAATACTTAAAAATGAAATATTCTATCCACACAAAACATATTATACCACTCTCTAGAGTTCATCTTCAGGTCTCTAGGCCCTTGTGTGATTTTTTTGGACTGGCCTCCTTATAGAGTAGGAAAATACATTTAATGGACCTAAAATGGTAACTCTGTAATGAGGGAAATAAGGGAAAAGAAGGCTGTCTCTTCATGCCTCTGTTCTTATGACACACTTCTTATTTTTGGATTACAGCGAAAATACACGTGAAAAGCTTTCAATAACATCCAACATCCCTTCATATTAAAAGCCCTCAACCAACTAGGCATCGAAGGAACATAATTCAAAATAATAAGAGCCATGTATGAGAAACCCACAGCCAAATCATACAGAATGGGAGAAACCTCAGGCATTCCCCTTGAGAACTGGAACAAGACAAGTATGCTCACTCTCACCACTCCTATTTAACATAGCACTGGAAGTCCTAGCAGGAGCAATCAGGCAAGAGAGAAAATAAAATAAAAAGCATCAAAATAGGAAAAGAAGAAGTCAATCTGTCTTTTTCAATGATATGATTCTATATCTACAAAACCCCAAAGACTCCACCTAAACACTCTTGATAAACAAATACAGTGACGTTTCATAATACAAAATCAGTTTAAAAAAAAGTAGCATTGTTGCACACCAATAATGTTTTAGCTGAGAACCAAATGACGAACATAATCCCATTTATCATAGTCACAAACAAAATGAAATACCTAGGAGTTTATCTAACCAAGGAGGTGAAAATGTCTACAAAGAGAACTACAAAATACTGTTGAAAGAAATCAGGGACAAAAAAAAATAAAAAATGTTCCATGCTTATGGATTGGAAGAATCAGTATAGTTAAAATGGCCATACTGCCCAAAGCAATTTATAGACTAAACACTCTCCCTACCAAAATACCAAGGTCATGTTCACAAAATTAGAAAGATCTATTCTAAAGTTCATTTAAAACAACAGCAAAAAAAAAAAAAAAAAAAAAAAAAGAGCTTGAATAGGCAATATAATCCTAAGCAAAAAAAGCACAAAGCCAAAGGCATCACATGGCCTAAATTCAAACTGTATTGTAAGGCTACATTAACCAAAACAGCATGGTATAGTATAAAAACACACATTGACCAGTGGAACAGAATACAGAATCTATAAATAAACCCACACGTCTAAAACCATCTGATCTTTAAAAATATCAATAAAAATAAGCAATGGGGGATGGATTCCCTATACAATAAATGGTTCTGGGATAAATGGCTAGCCATATGCAGCCATTGAATGAGGTCTATGAAACTAGAACCCTACCTCTCACCATATATGAAAATTAACTCAAGATGGATTAAAGATTTAAATGTAAGACCTGAAACTATGACAATCCTAAAAGAAAACCTAGGAAATATCCTTTTCTACATAGACTTTGGCAAGGAATTTATGGCTAAGCCCAAATGCAACTTCAACAAACACAAAAATTAACAAGTAGGATCCAATTAACAAAAGAGCTTCTGCACAGAAAAAGAAATTACCATCAAAGTAAACAGACAAACTAAAGAATGGGAAAGAATAATTGTAAGCTATTCAGCTGACAAAGACCTAACACCCAGAATCTGCAAGGAACTTAAACAAATCAATAAGCAAAAAACAACATAATACAATTTAAAAATGGGAAAAGTACCTGAACAAACACTTCTCAAAAGAAAACATACAAGCAACCAATAAACATTTCAAAATACGCTTAATATCACTTATCATCAGAGAAATGCAAATCAAAACCACAAGGAGATACCATCTCACACCAGTCACAATAGCAATTATTAGAAAGTAAAAAATAACAGATGTTGGCGAGGCTGGGGAGAAAATACAATGCTTATAAACTTTTGGTGGGAATGCAAACTAATTCAACCACTGTGAAAAGCAGTTTGGAGATTTCCCAAAGGACTTAAAAAAGAACTACCATGTGACACAGCAATCCCACTACTAGGTATATACCCAAAGAAAAATAATTCATTCTATCAAAAAGACCTACGCACCTATATGTTCACTGCAGCACTATTCACAATAGCAAGGACATGGAACCAACCTATGTGCCCATCAACAGTGGATTGGATAAAGAAAATGTGGTACATATACATCATGGAATATTATGTAGTGCTATTGTTTGGCTCTGTCTCCCCATCCAAATATCACCTTGAACTGTAATCCCAAGGTGTTGAGGAAGGGACCTGGTGGGAAGAGTTTGGATTATGGGGGCAGTTTCCCCCATGCTGTTCTCGTGATAGAGAGTTCTCATGAGATATGATGGTTTAAGAGTGGCAGTACCCAATGCGTGCTCTCTCTCTCTGTCTCCTGCCACCATGTAAGAGGTGCCTTGCTTCCCCTTCGCTTTCCCCTATAATTGCAAGTTTCCGGTGGCCTCCCCAACCATGCAGAACTGTGTGCCAATTAAACCTCCTTTTTTATATATAAATTACCCAGTTTCAGATAGTATCTTTATAGCAGTGTGAGAACGGATTAATACATGCAGCCATAAGAAAGAACAAAATCATACCCTTTGCAGCAACACGGATGGAGCTGAGGGCCGTTATCCTAAGCAAACTAACTTAAGAACAGAAAACCAAATACCACATGTTCTTACTTATAAGTAGGTATTGAAAATACCTAATTGTAAAGGTGGGAATAACAGACACTGGGAATCACTAGATGGAGGGGAAAAGAAAGGGGTCATGGGCTGAAGAGCCACCTGTTGGGTACTGTGCTTACGTCCTGGGTGACAGGATTTTTGGGACCTTAAGCCTCAGTGTCACACAATTTACCCATGTAACAAACTTGCATGTAATTCCCTTAATCTATAATAAAAGTTGACTTTTTTTAAAAAAGGAAAAATACTCAAAACCCTAGTCACTTCCAGAGACACAATGTCCCCACTGATTTGCACATAATGTCCTCATTTCTGTTCTAGGCCCGTAAGAACTGTGCACATGTTTTCTGAAATGAAATCATTAATGTACACCAGTGGGCATTTGACTGTAACACTATAATGATAGTGACTTTTTTAACTTTGAGTTTTGAGTGCTTCTAAAACTAAAGGCCTAAAATTTAAGGGATAAATGAGATTTCATAATTTTAAAGTTATGTATTAGTTTTATTAATTGTATTGTGATGGTTAATATGGAGTGTCAACTTGATTGGATTGGAGAATGCAGTGTCGATCCTTGGTGTGTCTTCAAGGGTGTTGCCAAAGGACATTAACTTTTGAGTCAGTGGGCTGGGGAAGGTGGACCCACCATTAATCAGGTGTGCACCATCTAAACAGCCACCAACAAATACAAAACAGGAAGAAAAATGTGAAGAGGAGAGATGGGCCTAGCCTCCCAACCTACATCTCTCTTCCGTGCTGGATGCTTCCTGCCCTTGAACATCGGACTCCAAGTTCTTCAGTTTTGGGACTCAGACTGGCTCTCCTTTCTCCTCAGCTTGCAGACAGCCTGTCGTGGGACTTTGTGATTGTGTAATTTAATACTTAATAAATTCCCCTTTATATATACATCTCTCCTATTAGTTCTGTCCCTCTAAGAGAACCCTAATTCATATATGATTTATACCCTATTTCTAAAAATACTTTGAAGTGATGATACTAAATTTCCATTAGAAATATGACCTCATGAAATAGTTGTATACGCTGATTTTTTTTTTTTTTTTTTTTGTATTACTGAATGAAGTCTTTACCTACTTTTCAGTTGAGAGTCAGGACACTTTTATCCTAATCAACCTTTTTTCCTTTATGTATTGCTATGTGGAAACACTATATATATATATATAAATATAAATGAATTACTGTATGAAAATTTAAGAAAACAAATATAAAAAGATTTTAACACCCATAGCATGGAACAGAAAAAGAAATACTTGAATATCTTGAACTAATAACTTTTATAATTTATATTACTTTTTTCTTTTCTATGTAGTACTTACCAAAATTGGTAATTACATAATAATTTACATGGTTGTTAGTTCAGCGTTTGTCCCCACTAATAGAATGTCAGTTCCAGACAGCAGAGATTTATAATAAAATTTATGAATAAATATAGCTAACATTTTAACATTTTGCGTGCATTGATAACATGCCAGTCATAAGCTTAAGTATTTTAAATGCATTAACATGTTTAATTCTCATAACTGTCCTATATAAATATTATTTGCACTTTGCATGGATGGAAATGCAACGCAGTTAATTAACCAGACCAAAGTCGAATTGCTGGGAGTTTGGAGGTCATTCTTCAAACCCAGGCAGTTCTCCATCTCTGACATTCGAGCTATCAACCACTACCATATATCTGATGTGGTTACAGAATGCTTAGAATCAACTTTATTTTTAATTTAATTTAATGTTAAGTTCCAGGATAAATTTGCAGGACGTGCAGGTTTGTTACATAGGCAAGTGTGTCCCATGGTGGTATGCTGCACCTATCAACCCATCACCTAGATATTAAGCCTCTCATGCATTAGCTATTTATCCTGGTGCTCTTCCTCCCCACCAGCCCCAACAGGCCCCAGTGTGTGTTGTTCCCCTCTGTGTGTCAATGTATTCTCATTGTTCAGCTTCCACTTTTGAATGAGAACATATGGTGCTTGGTTTTCTGTTCCTGTGTTAGTTTGCTCAGAATAATGGCTTCCAGCTACATCCATGTCCTTGCAAAGGACATGATCTGGTTTCCTTTTTATGGCTGCACAGTATTCCATGGTGTGTATGTACCACATTTTCTTTATCTGATCTATCATTGATGGGCATTTGGGTTGATTCTCTTTGCTACTGTGAATAGTGCTGCAATGAACATACATGTGCATGTTTCTTTATAATAGAATGTTTTATATTCCTTTGGGTATAATCAGTAATGGGATTGCTAGGTCAAATGGTATTTCTGGTTCTAGGTCTTCGAGGAATTGCCACACTGTCTTCCACAATGGTTGAACTAATTTAGATTCCCACCAACAGTGTAAAAGCATCCCTGTTTCTCCACAGCCTTGCCAGCATCTGCTGTTTCTTGACTTTTTAATAATCCCCATTCTGACTGGCATGAGGTGCTATCTCATTGTGGTTTTGATTTGCATTTCCCTAGAATAATAATTGTTTTTCTCTTAACTCTATCTTCATTCTTTCCTACAATGACTTTAGAAAAGTTACCTAACTCTTAATTTCTTCTTGAAAAAAAATGAATATAGACATACCTAGATTTACTGTGTTAAACTTTATTGTTCTTTGCAGAAATTGATTTTCTACAAATTGAAGGTTTATGACAATCCTTCACTGAGCAAATCTATCGATGCCATTTTTCCAACAGCATGTGTTCACTTCATGTCTCTGTGTCACGTTTTGGTAATTCTCACAATATTTGATTATTTCATAAATGTTTTCATTATTATGTTAATCTGTGATTAGTTATTTTTGATGTTTATTGTCATTGCTTTGGTCAGCCATGAACTATGCCCACATAAGACAGTAAACTTAATAGATAAATATTATGTGTGTTCAGACTGCTCCACTTTCCAGCCATTCCCTATCTCTCTCCCTGTCTTTGAACCTCCCTATTATCTATTTCAGCAATATTGAAATTAGGCCAGTTAACCCTACAATAGCCTCGAAGTTTTCAAGTGATAGGAAGAGTGACATGTCTCTCACTTTATTTATTTATTTATTTATTTTTGAAATGGAGTCTCACTCTGTCCCCCAGGCTGGAGTGCAGTGGCGCAATCTCTGCTCACTGCAACCTCTGCCTCCAGGGTTCAAGCGATTCTCCTGTCTCAGCCTCCTGAGTAGCTGGGACTACAGTTGTGCACCACCACGCCTGGCTAATTTTTGTATTTTTAGTACAGACAGGGCTCCACCATATTGGTCAGGCTGGTCTCAAACTCCTGACCTCGTGATCCGCCTGCCTCAGCCTCCCGAAGTGCTGGAATTACAAGCCTGAGCCACCACGCCTGGCCATGTCTCTCACTTTCAATCAAATGTTACAAATGTTTAGGCTTACTGAGAAAGGAACTTCAAAAGCTGAGATAGGCTGAAAGGTAAGCTTCTTGCACCAAACACCTGAGTTGTGCAACAAAACTGTTCTAGAAAGAAATTAAAAGTACTACTCAAGTGAAAACATCAATAATAAGAAAGCAAAAAAGCTTATTCCTGATATGAAGAAAGTTTGGGTGGTCTGGATAGAAAATAAAACCAGCCACAGCATTCTCTTAAGCCAAAGTCTAAAGCAGAACAAGGACCTCTCTTCAATTCTCTGAAGGCTGAGAGAGGTGAAGAAACTGCAGAAGAAAAGTGGGAAACCAGTAGAGGCTGGTTCATAAGGATTAAGATAGAAGCCATCTTCATATGAAAAACTACAAGGTGAAGCAGCAAGAGCTAATGTAGAAGCTTCAGCAAGTTATGCAGAAGTTCAGGTTAAGATCATTTAAAGAAGGAGGCTACACTAAACAAGAGATTTTCCATGCAGACAAAACAGCTTCCTATTGGAAGAAGATGCCACGTAGGACTTTCATAGGTGGAGAGAAGTAACTGCTGCCTTCGAAGCTTCAAAGGATATGCTGACTTTCTTGTTAGAGACTAATGCAGCAGG
Source organism: Hylobates moloch (assembly GCF_009828535.3). Taxonomy (NCBI): domain Eukaryota; kingdom Metazoa; phylum Chordata; class Mammalia; order Primates; family Hylobatidae; genus Hylobates; species Hylobates moloch. The sequence goes on from NW_026652277.1 coordinate 40,314,629, forward strand.
TCACTTTAAGAGGAAGCCAATGCTCATTTACCATTCTGAACATCCTAGGGGCCTTAAGAATTATGCTAAATCTATTCTGCTTGTGCTCTCTAAATGGAACAACAAGGCCTGGATGAATGTACATTTGTTTATATCATGGTTTACTGAATATGTTAAGTGAACTGCTGAGATCTGGTACTCATAAAACAAGATTCCTTTAAAAATATTAGTACTCATTTGCAGTGGATCTGGTCATCCAAGAGCTCTGATGGAAATGTACAAGGAGATTAATGTTGCTTTCATGCCTGCTAACACAATATCCATACTTCAGCCCATGAGTCAAATAGTAATACAAACTTTCAAGTCTTATTATTTAAAAATACATTTCATAAGGTGATACCTGCCATAAGTAGTGGTTCCTCTGATGGACTTGGGCAGATATGTTGAAAACCTTCCGGAAAGGATTCTCCATTCTAGATACCAATAAAAACGTGTGTTTCATGGGAGGAGGTCAAAGTACACAGATCAACAGGGCTGTGAAAGAAGTTGATTTCAATCCTGATGAATGACTTTGACAGATTCAAGAATTCGGTGAAGGAAGTAGCTACAGATTTGGTGTAAATAGCAAGATAACTAGAATTAGAATTGGAGACTTAAGATGTGCCTGGAGTTCTGCAATCTTATAATAAAACTTGAATAGATGAGAAGTAGCTTCTTACGAATGAGAAAAAAAAAAGTGGTTTCTTGAGATAGACACTATTCCTAGTGAAGATGCCGCAAACATTGTTGAAATGACAACAAAGGATTTAGAATATTTCATAAACTTAGTTGATAAAGCAGCTGCACAGTGAGAGAATAAACTCCAATTTTGAAAGAAATTCTACTGTGGGTAAAATGCTTTCAAGCAGCATTGCATACTACAGAGAAAAGATATGGGCAAGATGGTGTCAACTGATGTGGCAAACTTCATTGTTTTCTTATGCTAAGAAATTGCCATAGCCACCCCAACCATCAGCAACCACTACTCTGTTCAACCAGCAGCCATAAACAGTGAGGCAAGATCCTGCAGTAGCAAAAATATTACGACTCACTGAATGCTCAGATGATAGTCAGCATTTTTATCAATAAATTATTTTTAAATGTTATTTACATGTTTTGACGTAATGCCATTGCACGCTTAATATACTACAGTATATTGTAGACATACAGTATAGTGTAGACATAATTTTTATATTCAGTGGGAAACAGAAAAATTTGTGTGACTCACTTTATTATTATATTTGCTTTTTTGATATTTGCTTTATCACAGTGGTCTAAAATTAAACCCACAATATCTCTGATGTATGACTGCACATAATTCCTGCCACAAAGAATTGGTGTTAAAACTAAATAAATTATTACATTAAAAAACCAGCTTCTAACATTATGCTTGCTTCACTATAGGTATCTGATAAATAACAATTGAAAGAATGAAGTTGAAATTACTATATAAACGTGTAATACCTGCTTTCTAGTTCCTTTGCTTGTTTATTGTTTAAACTATTGCCAAATTGCATATAATAAACTTCTTTGAGGAAAGAAATGTTAAAAATGTAAATGAACTTCTAAAGGAAAATAAAGGAATCTGACCTTGTGACCTTGGATTAGGCAAGTTGTTTCTTATATATAACAACAAAAGCACAGCAACAACAACAAAATAGATAAATTGCACTTCATCAAAATTAAAACTTTTATGAAAGAAAGGATCTCATCAGGAAAGTCAAAAGACAGCCCACAGAATGGGAGAGTTTTTGCAAATCATATTTGATTAGCAACTTATATTGAGGTTATTTAAATAACTTATATCTTAACGATAAAAAGATAAATTTAATAATTTGCAAAGAATTTCAGTAGATATTTTTCCAAGAAAGATATACAAGTGGCCATATAAGTACATGAAAGATGTTCAACATCACGAGTCTTTAGGGCAAGGTAAATCAAAACTTCAGTTGGACACCACACTCACAAGGATAGTTAATTTTTTTTCAAGCCATGCAATAAGTGTTAGTGAAGGTAAAGAGAAGTAAGAACCTTCATGCGTTAACGATGGTAATGTAAAATGGTGCAGTCATTTTGGAAAACAATTTGGGAGTTTATCAAAATGTTAAACATAAAGTTATCACAGAACCCAGCAATTTCATTCCCAGGTGTAAAGTGAGGTAATTGAAAATATAGGGCCACACAAACACTTGCACACAAATATTCTTAGTAGCATTATGTATAATAGCTCTTAAGAGGAAATAACTCAAATGCCCAACACTTGATGAGTCGATAAACAAATAGTGGTATGGCCATATAATGGGATATTATTTGACAATAAAAAGGAATAAAGTACTACTACATGCTACAGCATGAATGAACCTTGAAAACATTTTACTAACTGAAAGATGCCAGTGACAAAAGGCCACATATTGCATGATTCTATGTATGTTAAATGTCCAGAGTAAGCAAATGCATAGAGACAAGAATGTATGTTGGTGGTTTCTGGGAACTGGAGGGAGAGGTGAATGGGAAGTGACTGATAATGGATAGAGGTTTTCTTTTTTGGAGTGATACAAACGTTTTACCATTAAATAGCTGTGGTAGTTGTACAATTTTGTGAATAAACTAAAAATGACTGAACTATACACTTTAAAAGAGAGAATTATATGGTATTTGAATTGTACCTTAATGAATCTCTTATTTAAAATGTGAATGAGACAGGTTATAGCTGCAATACTTACAGTAACTACATTTGACTCTGTATTTATTCATTATGAGTTTCAGTTTCCACTACTATGAAATGAATAGTTAAGACTTATCTTTAAACTCTTTTCCAGCTCTGAAACTCTAATCACAATGAAATAATACGTTCAGCCCAACTGAAAAATTATATAATTATACACACATGCAATACTTACAGTAACTACATCTGTAACTATGTATTTATTCACTGTGAGTTTGTTTCCACTTCTGTAAATTGAATAGTTGAAATATATCTTTAAAATATCTCCTAGCTCTGAAATTCTAATTACAATAAAATAATATGTTTTGCCTACCTGAAAAATTGTATAATTAAACACATATACACACAAACACACATGTACATATATACATATATATACATATATATATATATATAGAGAGAGAGAGAGAGAGAGCTGCTTTTATTCTATCCAATAAAGTTAAATTGTGAAATATGTAATTGGAGGGTCTTAATTGTGTATCTTTATAAAGCTTCAAAACTAAATTAACAGATCACAAAAATAATCTTTGTCAGCGAATAAGAATACAATATAATCTAACCCCAAGCATTGAATTTAGCCTTACAATTATCATCTTTCAATATGACTTCAAGTTGAAAAGACAACAACCAGAATGTTTCATGGGGTAAAGCTCAACAGCTGTTAGTGGGATAGATGGGTTCCACTTAGGAGTGGGCCCGAAGGAAGATGGGAACTGCTTGAGGAATCTGGGACTATGAGCTCAACCGAGGAAGGGAAAAGGCAGCCAATGGAGCACAAACACAAATGTGACTCACCTCACTTCTGGAAAGAGCAACTGTCCTCAGGGTTATTATTATAAAATGGTGGCCTGTATTACGGTAGGATGCAGAAACCTGAGATCATTCACAAAGTTCTCAATGACATACCCCGAGAGTCCTTTTTGATATCTCCACATTTACTTACCATGTGTGTTTTCATGAAAGTAAAATGTGGATGGCTTACAGAAACTGGATGAGTAGTTTGGTCTCTAACTAAACCAGTCGTAGCTCTAGCTTTAAATGTAAAGAATAAAAACGAATAGATTACCAATTCAAGAAATAATAGTTTTTTGAGTTGTTATGGACTTTATGAGACTATCTTATCCTTTTACTATATTCACGTAGTTAACATGCCTATTAAATTATATGTATTTTTTAACTTTCACTTTGTAATAATATGGCTGAAAATGTAGCAAATACTAAATAGTTATACAATCATGCATTTCTAGTCTTTCTTTCATTTTTTTCTTCATCTGCCCAATTCTTACTTCCAGTTCCTTCAATGATGATGACTACTGTTAGTTCCTTAAGAATAATTCCAGAATTGTTATGAATGTACAGGGAAACACAAATGAAGGTTATCCTCTACCTCGCCTTTAAAAATAAATGATTAGGAGCAGTGGCTCATGCCTGTAATCCCAGCACTTTGCAAGGCCGAAGCAGGTAGATTACTTGAGCCCAGGAGTTTGAGACCAGCCTGGGCAACAATGGCAAAAACTTGTCTACCAAAAATTCAAAAGTTAACCCAGTGTGGTGGTATACCCCTGTAGTCACAGCTACTCTGGAGGCCGAGGCAGGAGGATCACTTGAGCCCAGGAGATCAAGGCTGCAATAAGCCATGATTACACCACTGCACTCCAGTCTGGGCAACAGGGCAATACTCTGTCTCAAAATAATAATAATAATAGTGAAATAATAATAAATGATTGTATATGATACATGCTGCTCTCTGGCATCTTGTTTTATTCCTGTTAAAATATATCTTGATACTTTCATATCTTTATATATATATATTCCATCTTCTTAATTGCATATGATTTTATTGTTTAATCTGCCACAATGTATTTAACATTTTAGGAGTAGTCAAAATTTGCCACGTCAAACAGTGCTGCAAATGAATGTCTCTGCATATATTATTTTGTGTGTGTGCCAGCATATTTGTAAGGTAAGTTCTCCAAAAGGAATACAGGACATTATTTACATTTAAAAGCATCACCTACAGTCTGAAGCACCTGTGTAAACACATAATTTCCAAGTGATTTTAGTTTCCTCAGGCCACATCAACTTGGAGTAGGTATAGTGATGGTAATCAATATCATTCTTTCTGATTCAACCCTTACTCAAAGGTGTGGAAGAAATAAAATCATTTCCATATGGTTCATTATTAATGACTGATATGTTCTCTTAATTAAACATGTACCCTCTGTCAGAGGTACTAATTTCTCAGATATTACTGTATTTTGGGTTGCTATTGTAACATTTTGTCCCCTTCCCCTCATGATGGGAGCTATGATTTCATGCCACTCTCCTCTGCTACTTCTGGTATTATTACCACATGTATTTTCATGCCACTTCTATGCTGCAACAGTAACGTAGTTATTTTATGCTATAACAGGAGCATTTCTTTTCCCTTTCAGTTTATTCCATATGTCGGGTGACATAAATAATTTCTTTTTTCTTTCTCTTGATCTTCAATTTTCCAATAGTAAACAAAGTATTAGGCATGCCTTCTATTATATTTTTTGACTCTTGAATGATGTCAGTGCTAGGCTTGGTTAATAGCCTAACTCCTCCTCCATTATTTCTTCTGAATGGAGAAACACACACACACACACACACACACACACACACACACACACACACATACAAACACACAGAGTTTTATTATAATTTTCCTCTCAGCTGTTTTTTCTTCCTTTTAATATAGTTAATAACAGAGAGACTAAAAAAACCTACATGATATTTTAGCTTACAAAGCTAAGTAATTTATATATAATATTCGTGAAATAAATTATCCTTCTCAAATTATCTATAATAATTGTAATATTGTTCTGATTTTTAAAGTTTTACATGATTATTTTAAAGAATTTCAAGAATGTAATGATTCAACTTTTTGTAATTGGACCTAATGCTGGCATTTTAGGATACTTGTCTTGAAAAAAAAAACTTTAAAATACTTTACTTCTCAAGCCTTATTTTAAAACGTGATTAATTCTAATGACTAATAATTGATTTTTATCATATTTCAAATAACTATAAAAGTGGGCAGCAGTTTGTTCTACTATTAATGAGCAGTTCATCCATGCTTCAGAAAAGCAAATAAAAAGGAAATCATTTTATTTAAATTGTTGCTAGGTCAACACTACTATATTGGAATTTCTTATTTAGAATTCATCCAGGACTGGAAGCACCTGATGTGCTGAAACTTTTCTGCTTCTCTGAACTATGTTTTAGATCTTGACTTCTCCTGGATGATAATAAAGAGTAAGGGATTATAATAATTTCATAAAAAATATTGTCTTGCTTTGACAATCTTTAATAATTATGATTTATACACCTGTTGGCATTTACATGCTATCTTTATTGTTAACTATATTTTATGCATTAGACTTATCTCCATAATTAGGCTCTCACTCCTAGGCATGACATAATCTTCATTGTATATGCCACATCTTCTAGTGAAGTGTCTCTCCAATGGTATAAGCTTAAAAATTGCCTATTGAAGACGACTGTGTATGATGGTGATAAGTTGTACTCATAAGTAAGATCATTAGGCCTTGTATATAAAAGCACATATCAGAGGTAGTTAGAAAAAGCAATCAGCAAACATTTGTTTCGCTGAATTTATCAAATATTTTTGGCAAATATAACATGCAAGACATTCTGGGTCTCATTTTTCTTAAAATATAATGCACTACAAGCTCTCTATTTTACCTTTAGCACTTTAGTTCTATTGTTTTTAGTAATGAAATAAAACAATACTATGCCATTGAAGTACATTTCTTTGTCACTTTGAATAAACACAATGCTTTAATTTACAGTGCAAATTTCCCCCAAAATATTTCACCAATAATCAGTCTAAACATTTCAGACCATATGTCAAGTCATTTAAGGTATCACTTTATTTTAAATCAGTTTGCCTTTAAAAAGTGAAATAAATAATATGTCTTATCATACTATTTCTGTCTTATAAAAATTCTTCTATTACTTAAAAAGCTGTATATGCATAAGAAAAACCTACTAGTAGGTTATTACATACTTCAAAATCTACTTACCAAGTACTAAGTACAAAATGTACTTTTCTATAAGTATAAATAATCAAAGATGCAGGAAGATTTTGGCCTTTAGGGGCACATCGGCTCAAAAATAATTACTCATATTTATTAGTTACTAAACTTCACTGTTCTCATCTTTAAAATAGGAATAATCCCACCTAACTCTCTAAGTGCAAGGAATGGAAAGAATACATTTAAAATATGACACATATGTATACAGTAAATGTTACCTATACTATTACTTTATAACTAGTGTTTTTTAGATATTATGTGGTTCTATCTATGAGACACATAGAAAGATAGTGCCAACAGCTACATAGAATAAATATATCAGGGGCAAGAGAGCTCTTTATGGACCAGAATGAAATTTTTAAATTAGAATTCCTAGGGTTGAGCTTTGGTTGCACTTACTTAACATTTTGGTGCTCTTATATAAACCATTACAGATAATTATAAGTTTCCTGATAAGGAAAAATATTTTAATAGATATTAAGTAATGAGGGGTTTCGCCAGATCAACAGTCAATATGTTTGAAAACCTTTCTTAAAAGGCTGTAAAACTATTATTTTATTTTATATATGCATTTCTTAACAATATTTTTTATCAAGTGAATTACTTATTCATTGTCTTCCCTCCTAATTGTGAGATCAAAGGGTACATAAATCATACTATATCCCTACCTTATTATGAGTTCTCCAAAATCATAATTTTTAATTCTATTTTTTGTTGTAAAAATATCCCCATTATTAGTACATCAACAAAATATGTGGGTACTTAAGCTAATTTTTGAAAAATTGTGGAAACAAACTCTATATTCTACACAAAATATTTTAAAGAAAATATTTATGTGTTGTTCATTGTTTATTTAATTTAGAACTTAAAATTACTTGGTAATTTTAATGTGTTAGTTACTTTGTTTATTCTGCCAAAGCATATTATGGATAGAATTAAGTATAGATTCCTTTTTATTATCACTGTGCTCTAAGAATGAACAACTGAAAAGTCAACTTTTGGTAGGAAGACTAAAAGTAATATTACACAAATATAAAATAACAAAATTACACACTAAGAGGAAACTAAATTTTAGTATAGCTGTTAAAAATAACTTATGTAGGAAAAAAGTATACTGATTTACATAAACAAATTTATTTCAATTAAGGTTTGTAAATAGTAATTATTTCAAATCAAAATAAATGTTTACTGACAGCACATATAACTATAGAAAACTAATAATTCTTTCAAGTTGGGATTCATAGAAACTGAATAAATTTTTAGAATAAAAAATATTTATGGCAGTTTTGAAATTTATGTTTAATTAGGCTTTGTCTATAATTATTTTAATTAAGTTATTTTTCAGCCTGTGACCCAACTACTTACATTCTTCTAATTAAAATATAAGTAGAGAATGGTATAAGCATTGTAACCAGTGAACAACAGACTCCAAAACTAGCCACAGCCAGATTAGGAAGTTGAGCTTCTGTGAAAAAAAGTTTTCTAGAATTCATGATTAATGAATGATATTACTTGTTGGAATTAATCAAAACTGTATTGAACAGTAAAGTTTTATTAAAATTATGGTGCCCTGTGCATCATGAGTAAAGAACCATTTCAAATAAAATCAGTGAAAATAATTATTTCTTAGCTTTTTGGCTAAAGTCAAATGTAGAAGACACTGATTAAAAATAGTTGATAAATTATAATGCAATATAAAAAGTGGAATTGCAGATGATTATTAATATTACTACAAACACAAATAATATATTAATGATCTTCATTGAAACAAAAAACAAGAGTTGGACAATGAGGCATTTCAATGTCACATAAAACCTAGCAGATATGATAAAATGAGATCAGTGGCATTTCTGCCAACTCACTGAGTAACCTTATACAAACCAAATCACCCTTTGCTTAGCTTCCTAATAATTGAAAATATGATCACTGAAGCAGAGACACTCAAGTTCCTTTCAGTTAAAAGTGGTAACCAGTGACCAGTACCAGTATTTCTGTGGCACTATCCAGCAAAGTGACAACTTTTATTCAAAATGACCAACACTAATATGATAGAAATATATGTAACTGGGAAGGCATTTCATCAGATCACTAGGCTTTAACATAAAAATTCCATTAAAATGAACATCGAGTTAGCTTTATTACATTTATTCAGAAAACTTCTGGCTAATAATATTTTACCCCCTTTGACTGGACCAATACATACAAAAGGGTAAGTTTCCCCAAATCATTTCTTCTCATTTGAGGGTTACGTATGTTTCCAATTATGAATTCAGGCATGAATTCAATTGCGCTTTCCCATGAAATAGCTTAAGAACCTGCTTAATATGCATCATCAAGTGGCAGATGCCCTCTAAAACAACCAAAATCCACATCACTGAAATTTTGAGAGGGCTGACGACACAAAATCTTCAAAAATGTGGCTCATCCATGGCATCCAGCCCTCTACTATGATCTGTCCAATGACATAGGTAGGTAAAGGTAGAGGGATATGTCTATTTCGAAAAATTCCCAATGGAGGAAAATTAAAATAGTTTTTCCTATTTTAACAAGAAAAATCATTATAAAACAGGAGCAGTATCATGTTTGCCTTTAAATTCTTCGAATTTAAACAGTACATTGTTTGTAGGAATTAATCACAAATAAAACTAAAGAGCAACTTGATCATGTTTGTAGCCAGGAATTAGTCAAATGAAACAATGAAAATTGGTTGGTGAAAGAAAATAAAACATGGAGTGAACTGAAAATGAAGCACAAAATTATATAGGGCAAATATTGCCTTACAAAACTAACTGTATGCCACATATAAGTACATATAAGACTATTTTAGATTTCTAAATCCAACTATATTCAGATTTGTTCAGAGTACATGTAGGTTGAGTGTAGGGAAGTTTAGGAAATAAAAATTCCATAAAAGTAATTTGTTCCATACCTAGAAAAAATGATCGTTCAAACTTTAAGCGAGATATTATGCAAGGTTACACTGCATCATTCTATAGAGTATCTATATGTAAAGGAGATGGGAAGATAATAATTGATATAACTTGAATATTTGTCCCCACCCAAATCTCATACTCAGTTGTAATCCCCAAAGCTGGAAGTAGGGTCTTGTGGGAGGTTTTTGAATCATAGGAGTGGATCCCTCATGGATTGGTCCTACCTATATAATAGTGAGTTCTCACTAGATCTAGTCATTTTAAAGTGTGTGGCGATGCCCTCCCCACTCTATCCCTCTTTCTTGCTCCTGCTTTCACCATGTGAAGTGCCTGTTTCTACTTAACCTTCCCCCATGAGTAAAAGCTCCCTGAGGGCTCTCCTGAAGAAGTGGATGTAGCAATTCTTCCTGTATAGCCTGTAGAACTGATAGCCAATTCAACCTCTTTTCTTATAAGTTATCCAGTCTCACATACTTCTTTATAGCAATGCAAGAATAACCTAATATAATAATATCAATGAATGTGTTTGGCACTATGTTCAAAATAAACATGACCAAAACACACCGTTTTCAGTAATGCAGGGTAAGGAAGGTGATAAAGAAGTATTTGTGAAAAATATTAGTATGTTCAAAAAGTATAGTCTTTAGGTATGAATGATATTACTGGGACACAAAATAATATTTGAATGATGTCTAAAGTTTAAATAGTAATTTTGAGTCAGTGTTATTGTTCTAATTTTCATAATTACTTCAGTAATGTAACTGAATAAGAAAATACTTTTCAGGAGGTACATACTAAATTATGCAGCATTAAAGGGTTATCATGTGTCCAACTTACTTTTCAGAAAATCAGGGAAATATAAATATATATATTTTGAGACAGAGTCTCGCTCTGCCGCCAGGCTGGAGTGCAGTCGCGCCATCTCGACTCATTGCAATCTCTGCCTCCTGGGTTCAAGCCATTCTCCTGCCTCAGCCTCCCGAGTGCTGAGATTACAGGCATGCACCACCACACCCAGGTAATTTTTGTATTTTCAGTAGAGATGGGATTTCACCATGATGGCCAGGATGGTCTCGATCTCCTGACCTCGTGATCCAGCCGCCTTGGCCTCCCAAAGTGCTGGGATTACAGGCCACCGCGCCCAGCGAAGAAAATGCTTTTCAGGAGGTGCATACTGAATTATGCAGAATTAAAGGGTTATCATGTGTCAAATTTACTTTTCAAAGGATCAGGGCAATATAAATAATTTTTTAAAAGCAAACGTTTTAAAAAGATGATATAGGCTCAGGCTAGATAATTGAAGTGCATCCTAGGTCAATCAATGTAAATCTTCTGATTCCTGTTGGAAGCTGTCAGTGGTATGTTTTCGTAAAACATAATAAAGTTTTGGAGAAAATACTGTGGATTTTTTCAAAAACAGAGGGAAGACAAAGACACCATCAGAGATCTGTCATGGCCTAAGGGAAGGTGATTTTTTAAAATGCCTTTCCAGAATCGATTTTAGCAGCAGACACCAGTGTGGGAGTGTTCTCACAAAAGCAAAGAAAACACTGTAATAGGAGACAGTGTGCTAGTCTTTTATAGCAAAACTGCCTGTGGCTACTCAACTTGCTATTATGTTTCAATCCTTCAAGAGAAGGAAGCTCAGAAGAGAGGTTGGACCTAAAAAGATCAAGTTAGTGAGAAGATCAAAATGAGTAGAGAGCGACATTATATCCCTTGAGGATGACATTTTTACCTATACGTGTAATCCACACAGTGGTCTTTTTATTCCATATTTTAACATTTTATTTATCTATTCTGGACGATAGAAGAACTATGCTTTTTTGTTTTGTTTTGCAAAGACCCTGGGAGTGCTTCTAAATGTTGAATGGTTTTTTTTACAATCTCAATATTTATCAATTTTCATGATAAATAGTATGAATGGTAAGTAGCTATAATAAGAGCAATGCCATAATTTTCTACTAATACTGTTAATATTATTCTATATTTATATTCACACTAAGCACAAGGTAACAGTAAGTACTTTACATGTATTATGACTTTTAATCCTCAAAATAATGTCAGGAGGAAGGTACTGAAAGTAACCATGAAGTTGTATCAATTGTTCAAGATCAGACAGCTTGTAAGTAAAGAGCCTTGGAAGTTTAACTACAGAGCTCATACCTCCATGAAACAGTCTGATCACAATTTGTAACATTATGACTAAAAACTTCCAAAGTGTACTCACATACAGAGATTTGATAGATTAATCAATCATTCTGGGCTACTTTCTAAAATGACTTTTTGAGAATTCAGTGCTCCTTTGGCTTTAAAATATGTACAATTTTATGAATTCATGAATTTGTAAATTATATGAATACTTCTTTGGCTATTAGTAAGGAAAATACTGTTTGTCAGTAAGGAAGCTATCTGCTAGAACCAAGTTGAATCCAGTAATCTCTGGTTTGATTTCATTTATTCAACAAATATTTATTAGGCACCTATTTTATCCTGGGTACTAGGCTTGGTGCCAAAAATGCCATGATTAAGCAGACATAAATCCTTGACATCATGGAACTTTTATCCTAGTGAGAAAAACAGAAAATAATACGATAAAATTGTATATTATACCATAAGATAATAAGAGCTAGGAATAAAAGGTAAAGCAGCAAAATATAGAAGTGTTTTTCTTATGTTGAGTAAAACCTGCAACTCTTCAGATTCCTCTCATCGATCCTGGAATTTCTCTCTGGAGCAAAGTGGAGGGGAAAGTATCTAATTTTTATTTTAAACGATAGCCTTTCAGTTACATTATATCACTATCATATCCTACCAGAAAACTTTCCTACTCAAAATAAATAGATTCAAACTTATTTAAATGCACATAATGTGAAATTATTTTGTTTGTTCTTCCCTGGACTTGATCCATTCTATTAACCTCCCTCTGCAATCAGGGCCAGAACTAAACACAGCCTTTAGATGTGGTTGGACCAAGGGAGAGCCACCCTTTTCACTCTTTTTAAATTCTATATTTCTATATTTTATTACTAACAATGCAAATTCTAATTGATAAATTTGGGAATAAAAGTTAGATCTGACACTTATTTGCTGAATGATCTTGGGGAGGTTATTTATCTTCTTTCAATTAATTTTATTTGTCATTATGCTATTTATAGTAATTTCTATCCACTGGTTTGTTGTTGAAGGTAAATGAAGTGAGTACATGAAGGTAACTAGCCCCAGGTGTGCATATAGTACGCACTTAATTAATGTTTGTTTCTATCTGTCTTCCATGTTGAATTCAGAATCTAGCTAAACAGTCACGCTGTAGTCAAATCAAATTTATCCTCATCTGTAACTGTGCTCTTTGTTTAATTGATACTAGATTTTTTTAAAAGAGGACTTAAAATTGGCTCTGTTAAACATGATTTGCTAACCTCTACCTAATTCTTAAAATTTCTCCATTTCCCAGAATTTCTATTTTGTAATTCAACATATTCAACATATTTAATATTTCTTCCAGTTTCATAGCACCTGCAATTTTGAAAAGATTGAGTCCAGTGTTCTTACCCACATTAATAATGAAACTTTAGAATAATACAGGGGCAAGAATGAAAGTATATGACAAATCACTAGACATCTCCTTACAGTTAATACAAATCCATAAGACAGGGTTATCTGAGTACAAACTTTTAACCAATAATAAGCCTACCCATTTCCATATCATCAGTGAATATTTTTCCATCTGGCCAACAGGAATACTAAAAGAGACCTTTGTAAATGCCTTATTGAAATTCAGATACATTAACTCGGTTTCTGTTCTCTCAGATGGAAGGAAATTCCAGTGATAAAGATTGTAGCACCTACTTAGGAAACAATCATGACGTTCATAGTAATCTACTAAAATGGAAGTAGACTCGATTAGATATTAAAATGAGTCCTTATAACTGTGGAGCTGAACATAATAAAAGTTTTAATGGTTACTTCTTAGAGTATTATTTCCTTTCAGAAAAGGTGGTCACATTAATATTTAGTGAAGGGAATCAGATTCATGTCATATCAGAGTCACTTTCTATCAGACAAGAGAAAATTATTTAAGGAAAATAGTTTTTGAAGTTGTAAATTTTCAAACCCCATACTGTCCCTTTCCACATCTTTGCTATGTATGAGGAATACAGTAGGATCAACTAAATTATCACTTTTAATAAACCATAATTTCAATATAATGATCTCAGATACTGGTGGCCATAAAGTAGTACTGTGGAAGTTATTTTTACACGAATATATCTTATTAAAGTCTTAGCTATGAGTTTCTTTCTAAAATACCAAGCTTCCTAAACTATCAACATTATGTTATTAACTATTGTCCTATAGAAATTGTTATGTATGCAGATATGGTTGAGAAACTTTGGGTTAACCAGTATTAAGAGCCGGTTTCCATTACTGTGATGCTACTTAAAGTGTATGTTGAAAGGCATTGTAAACTCCCAAAGAGAATGCGGTATGTAACATTTCCACATGTCATTGGCCACAAAACCTTTTTTAAATTTCATAGCACTTATTAACATTTCCCAATTGTATATTAATAGTAGTCATTGTGATTAGATACTATTATTTATCAACAAAAAATTGTAACAGGGATTCAACTCTGATATTAGGACTAAGGGTCAAGTCTATTTCATATATATACACAAACACAATCATGGAAGACAAGGATTCAGGTGTGAGAAATGAACTCTACGGAAGTAGGGAGTTCTCAATATTTAGTGCTCATTACTGGAGTACCATAACCTGGAATTTCTTAGTAGGAACCAGTCTCAGAAAACAATGCGGAATTTCTGTGATAAAAGATGCGAGTCTTAGAGCCAGGGTGTTTAATGCCAAAAACAGCCGTTGTGTGGCATGATTATGTAGACTGTACTTTCACCCTTTCTTGGGGTGAGGAATTACATTAACCTTCAGAAGATCTAGTCATGGCAAGGTGTAGAAGGCAGTGGGAAGGTAAATGAGGTGGTGGCTCACCAGAGAGAGATCCAGGGATACTATTGCAACCACGGTATTGGGAATACTATTGTGACTTCAGGAAAATACTGCAACTGCATGCAAAATGTTATGAGTATATAGCTAAGCCAGAGAATCAAAGCTTTTTTCTGATTTTTAAAACAGCCAATGACCTAAAAATGTTAACCCCCCCCCGCCCCCACCTACATAAGATTGTCCTTCTCTTTCTTCTGACAGCAATATCAACGACTGCCCTTGGCAAAATGATTTAGGAGAAAAACTGACCTCTTTTAGAGTCCTCTAGCGGAAGATGAGCAAACAACCTTTTTAAGCAGAAGGCAGTGCTGGTAGGAAATGTAAAATATTATGTCCAACAATGGTAACAAAAATTTTAGAAATCAAACTAAATGTTGGAAGATTTGTTGTCTTCTGTTATTCTATTTTATTATTTAGCATTTGTTTTACAGTAATAAATGTATCTCCGAAATCCAGCTAGACTTGGAAGGGAATAAGGAAAATATGGAACCCAAAGATCTTTGATTCTTTGTACGTTTGAACTTTAGCTAATTTGGCTGGCAAAGGAAGAATGCTGAATTTTTGAATTAGGGAACAGAATTTTTATTTCTACCACAGACTTAAAAACAGATAACAAGAAATTTTAGGAAGGCCCCTTCTACATTGAGAAAGTCCTTTAAATAGGTAATCTGTCATCTCCTTATTCTAGTAATGGCTTCTGAATTGTTATTAAGACATTCTCCACCAGAGGGAGCTTTCCAGAGCCACTTATACATGCTTCCTCCCTTGTCTCCATCAAGTACATTCTTAACTCATGTTCCTGCTCCTGGGTACAGTTACCACTGCACAGCATAGTCTCCCATCTATCCTGGTCAAATACTCTAGACAACTAGGAAAGGTCAAGGGAAGTCATCCTCAAGAAATATTGCTTTTTGTTGGTCATTAACGGGCATATTGGAAAGCAAAATCAGGGCTTATAAAAATACACTTTCCAGAGTACCTCACATTCTCCACACAACTTGCTGGCTCTTATTTTATGCATAGATGCTGTTTGTTAGTTTGGTTTTCAAAACAACTCTTAAACACGATAAAAAGTACGTGAAATAATTCACTCATGTAAGGAAGAAGAAAAATATCAGAATTTACCACTTTGAAATTTTTCTAGATAACAACTCCAAATCTTTTTTTTTCTCTGCATTTTCTCTATTTCTAGAGTTGAGATGTTCTTAAACCCATGGGAAATTGCTTACTTTTTGAGTATATAAGGTTTTACATGAATTACATTAGTATAACTGAAATCGGGTGAAATCAACAGATAATTCTATTAACTGTCTAAACAGCTTTGGACCAGCAATAGTGTACTTTTAATTTGATATATTTGACCAAAAACGTCTTTTCTGTTAGGCTTTGTTCAGCACATTACACATGCAATCAAGAAACAGAGTAAACACAGATATGTATTATACATTGCACATTATCATCAGTACCAAATTAATGACTGATATATAGAATGTGAATCATTTTTTTCTGTCAAATTTATAAAATGAGGCTATGTATCTCAAGTTAATCAGTTTTCTAATCCTCTATAGCATTGCCTGTTTTTCTTCTCTTGTCCCTAGAAAGTAAAAATATTTTGTATTAATTGCAAACTACTCAATCAATAAGTATCATGAAGCCAGAAGTTTGCTTTTAATCCATATTGTCTTATGAATAATTTTAATACATATCTTATTCAGAAAAAATACAGATGTCTTTATCAAATATTGCAAAATGCGAATTTTAATTTCTAAAATTGCCTTAATTTAATCATAAATATATTCTGTTTTTTCATATTTTTTTGATGTTACAACTTTATTTTCTCCATAAAAGATTTCTTATTTTTCCTGCTGACAATGCTGTAAGTACAATGCTACTTATTAAAATTAATTACTATTTATTTCCATAATATGTCTTTGTCATTACTGTGCTACTACTGGAAATGTAGAATGTTGACAGCTTAATTTTTAACAGCCATACATTAGGACTTTAAAATTAGTAGAACAGCCCTAGTTTTCCTTTAAGGAATCTACTGTAGAATATACATGGTACATATCACTTTGATGATCAAATTAGCAATGCCCTCAGCATGAATAAACTGAGAGTGAATATATAGTATGCATTCCTGATAAAATCTAGCTCATAGGTCTGAAGGGAATCATGATAAAGTAGCAAAATAATAGATGTGTCCCCTAATTAGCTTTAAACTTTTAAAAAATAACAAAAAGATGCAGGCATTACCATTCAGAATACAATGTTACTACATTGTAGAGTTTTAACTGGAGGGTGTCATTGAACAGAATATCATACAAAATACTGACAAATAAAAGTGAATTTTAATTGTCAAATCACGAAGCAATCCTTTCATTATCTGCGGTGAGGAGATGACATTTTACAAAGGGCATATTTTTTTTCCTATTGGAGGACTTATTTCAAGGGCAAATGAACGGTGTATTTCATATATATATATATATATATACACATGTATGTACACACACGCACACACACATATATATTATATATATTTCTTCACAACAAAAGTTAAATATTTTTTCTATATTTAAATCCGAACAACTTAATTATTTCATAATTGAAAACAATACATGAAAACTAGAACTACAAAGGTATAATACAAATGTACAAAAGTAGGACACAAATGTTTGTGTATTCTAACCTATTTATTTTTTAAACAAATGTATAGAAACCTAATAATTCATGAATTCTACTGTAAAATGCCTAAAATGTAAATTTAAAATAAATTATATTATTTGGTTTTGAAAATGCAGCTGAAAAACTCTGTAGCAAAGAGCTGTTTTATGAATTCCATTCCTGTTCTAAAGATAGCACATCTTGACATGAGAGTTTTCATAGCATTAACATGGTTGTAGGAAAAAAAAAAGTGGTTTGATTTCCTTACCTTAGACTATATAAGCATGAGTCAATTTTTAATAATTTTTTAATAAATTCCAGGTGATATTCTGTGTTGCCACAATTAAAATATCTAATGCAAAATTGACTAAATTTTAAAATGTTTTTGAAAATAGCAAATAATACTAACAACAAAATACTGACAATTTGTAGAAACTCCTCAACATCAATTAAGTCATATAGTCATGTCTAGAAATGAGCAAAATTTTGAATTATATCTAAATTATATCATAATAAAGGATAGCTTGAATAGGTGCATCCTAAATGTTTATGAAAATAAATGAAATTATAAATATCAACATTTATAGCAGAAAAGTTAACACATCTATTTTATAACACTGGATACTCTAAAATACATTTGACCTGGTACAATTTTTTCGGCAGACATATTTTTATATTTTTAAAAGACAAATTATATGTGAATCACCTGACATTTCCCAGTACATAGGGAACCATCAGTAAATGTGAGAAGCCCTTTGTGTATATTGGTGATGCAATCTATCCTTTCTGATTCAGCTCCATAAACATTCTCCTTTTGACTGCTTCCAAGGCCATCCTGGAACACCTAGAATGCATCGTGTATCTTTACAGACAACACCATCTGAAAATTCAAGCATTTTTCCATTGTTTCAGAGAATGAAAACTGCCTAACACTTATTATCTTGAAGTATCTTCTTGTTTATCAGAAGGTTTACTAATTCACCAAGTAAAATATTTATATGGCTCCCAAACATCCATATGTCTCATATATATTATATATATGTATATGTCTATATATTATAACTATATGCTATATTATATATTATATATTACATTATATATTATGTTATATAATATATATTATAAATATTATATATATTTTTATTATATATATATAATATATATATATTCCCACACACACACAGGTACACTTCTTTCCTCTGTTAGTATATATGACATTATCCACAATGGCTGATTCACAGAATGTAGACACATGCTTTTAAAACTGTACTCCACATAAAGCCCCACATAAAGGGCTCTTGTGGCTGAGGGAAAAGTTAGACTACTTTGTTTGAAGTGCTCTTCTATGTATTGGAAATACAGCAGTAAACAAAAGAAACAAAAATCACCAAAAGTCCTAGTAGAGTTACATTCTACTTGCGACTTGATAGCCACTTCACATGCAGACACATACAAACCCACACATACACACACACACTGCCAAATTAGAATATTTCTTTATTCTTCATAGCTACTTCACTCACACATTGTCAGCCAAACTAGAATATATCCTTATTCTCCTGTTTTTTAATGCTTAAGACATTTCCATTAAGAAAGGTTTTGACAAATATCTTAAAGGCTACTTTACCATCTTCGATACCATTAAGAGACAAGAATTTACTATCTTTGGGAGAAAAGAGTGGATAAGAAATTTCACAAACTTTAACAGCAACAAGGAACAATGTATAGACTTAAAGTATAATTAAATATGAAGCTAATTTTGATTTTAAGCAGAAATATTATTTGGGAGCCAACTGACTGTTGACTATTGAATATTATATACACATTTTATAGTGAAGCTTGAAATAATTCAGGTAGTAAGTCCAGCATCATTGGAGGAGGGAGAGGTAGAGGAAAAGAAAGAAGAGGAAGAGGAAGAAAAAGAGAAAGAAAACATACATAGAGCAAATACATAGATGAACACAACACAAAGGATCAGAAAACATACTATGTTATTTAGAATACTGGGAAAACTGGTCCCATTATCTTTTAAGGGGGCTTCCTATACCTTACCCCCGGGATAAATTCCAAAGCCTTTTACACGGAAGACAAAAGGCTGTATTGGGATGTTCCTTATGTTAGGAGTAAGGTAGAATTGGGCTGAAAGGTATGTTTTAACAACTTCTGTCTTAGGCCTTTGGAGCTTATATGTGATTCTTAATGATTTCATTTAGATTTACAAAGGAATTACAATACTTAGAAACTAAGAATTTTAATTTTCAGAAATGTCTATTTGGTTTATTAGACAAGTTTTGCTGTAGTCCTCCCTAACAATGTGATATGTTTTGGAGCTGTGTCCCCACCAAATCTCATGTCAAATTGTAATACTCAGTGTTGGAGGTGGGGCCTGGTAGGAGGTGATTGGATCATGGGAGCAGAATCCTCATGAATGATTTAGCACAGTCTCCTTGGTGCTGTTCTTGGGATAGTGAGTGAGATAGTGATTGTTTTAAAACAGTCAGATCTTGTGATAACTCCTCTTTCTCTTCCTCATGTTCTGGCCATGTGAAGTGCTGGCTACTCCTCCATCTTCCTCCATGAGTAAAAGTTTCCTGAGACCTTCCCAGGAGCCAAGCAGATGTCAGCATCATGCTTCCTGTACAGCCTGCAGAATCGTGACCCAACTAAACCTCTTTTCTTTATAAATTACCCAGTCTCAGGTATTTCTTTATAGCAATGTGAGAATGGACTAATACAAAATGCTTAGATCTATCTCGTAGAGTGTCCAAAACATATGACTAACTGAATGGAATGGCTTTCTGGAAGTATGTAGCATGGCTATTTTCTACACATAAAATATATATTTGAACACTAGCATACTCATATTGAAAACAAAAATAATTATAAAATGAGGGTCATCCCTTTCTAAATTTGAAAGTGAATTTATTATAGAATACATATTCCAATTCCTCACAAAGGCATATAATCAATAACTCATCCTATTAACTTTATTTCTTAATAATGTGCTTCTAATTTCCAATAGCACATACCCATATTAATGCAAACCTTAAGTGCAAATTTACTGATTTTACACCACACACCTAGATTTTTCAACTATTCTTTTAAATTAAAATCACAAATATAATATGTAAAATATCGAACAAGAGCAAAAAGACATTAATCAGTCTTACTGACAGCAAAATGCAATACATTCAGAAAGCACACTATAGTCTTGGTTCTAAACTTTCTTTCCTCCTCCCATATTGAACTCTGCTGTTGCTATGCAGCTATCCAACCAGCACACCCTGGCTTTCTTTTGTATGGGTGCTATGCTGTTGCCATGGATACAGCTATATCTACTTTTTTTTTCAGCTCCTCTTTAAAGATATAGTATTTTCTACCACCTCAAGAGAACATATAATTTTATGGGCTCAATATAGTCATTTAATGTAATAAAAATTTTACTGAATTTCAAATCTTTAATATCATTTCAATCTCAGTGTAACTATAAATATATTCAAAACTCTAACATGTGGACATATCTACTATGTTTTTAATACTAATGGAATGCTCACTGACATACAGCAATTACACAGAGCCAGAAATCCATTTTCAAAAATCCTATTTCCACTTAGGAGGAAAAATCATAAAAAACTTGAAAAAATAATAATAAATCAATATCTAGTCTGTAGACATCTGAGCTTCATTGTCTTTATCATTTCCTGTGGATGACTAAGTATGAAATGAAGTGGGATGCTAAATAATCATTGCCAAAATTAAAACTACAGGGTAGATGTAAGACCACAAGCACAAGAGAAAATGAATCTTTACACCAGCTGACAAATGAGCCAGAGTTCAGTTCAGATTTCAAAGTCAATTCACTGATGTTCCACCATCAAAATCTAACACATTGAAATTAAATTCCACAGTACTTCCATATGGTGATGGTTAATTCCTTGCAAAGAATGCATTAGAAAAGAGAAACTTTCGCATTTTGGTGAAAAAGTGTGCTGCCCAAATGAATTAACTGATGTGGAGATGGAATTGAGCAAGTGACATTAGTAGGGTCCCAGCGTCTTTTAGATTATTGGCATTGCTGGAAAAAAAAAAAACAAAAAACACTTCTTTTATATGACCATAGAGTTTACATACAAATAATCACTCAGTTGCTAGTCTCTCTTCAAGGGACCAGGAAGAAATTTGTCATCATTCAGTGAAATTACAAGTACTAGGAATATCACCCAAAGCACAGGGGCAGCCTACTTTTCCCCACATGAAAAGTACATACTAGAAGTGATCGAGTGATCGAGGTGATATAGAATTTTAGTTAAGAATGTTGATTTTGGGGCCAGACTGCCAACTTCAGATTTTGGTTCAGTCACTCCGTCACCTGGCAACCTTAGCTGAGTTTATTAATGATTCGTACCTCTGTTTTCTCATCTACATATGGGGATAATAATAGTTACCAATTTTATTAGGTTATTATGATGATTAAAGTACATTACACATATAAAACACTTAAAATAATGTATGGCACCTACTGTATTTCAAGGAGGCTTAAGCTTGCATGACACATTAGAGACACTAACAGGTTAATATTGGAAAAAATAATATTAGAGGGAAAAGGGGCTTTTTGCTTAAAAACTTTATATTTCTGATATTACAAAGTATATTATTTAGTAATTATTGAGAGCTCACAGAGGAGATATAGTATTATATCTACCATTTTTGTTATATAATTTAATTAGTCAAATTTACAACTAAGACAAACTAATTTTCAGAGAAGCAAAATTGTACCCTGAAGAGTGAACTAACTCTGTTAGCCAGAAATAACTACATCACATGACTCCACACTTTAATCCATCTAACAAATTTGATAATCTGAAAAACAAAACAAAAACAAAAGGATTTCAAGGAAGAACTAATTTGTATTTATCTATAAGTATACATATTTTTGTCCAGAAATACTTAAGGCAGCTAACAAATATATATGCAACATAAGTCAACAAAATATACTTAAAATACATACAAAAATGACACAAAAATGGAGCCAAATCAAATATGTAGAGGTGGAGTCGGGGGAGGAAAGAAACTTTGTATTATAAATACTTGATATCATTTAATCTTCACAAAAGATCTATGTTTCAAATTTCACAGACAACAACCTGAGGATCAACAAAGCTAAATAACTTCTTTTTGAAGAGCTAGTAAGCAATGTCTTCAAAAATAAATATGCTAAGGAAGCAGAGGTTTTTTTTTCATTTGGAATAGAAATGGTATGTTTCAAATAGATGTACTCTTTCTCCTAAATGATATAATCTTTCAATTATATCATTACAAAAAAAAATCAACACACACAAGGACCTACCATATCTAAAACAAAGGGCTAAGTGATACAAAAAAAAGAGTAAAAATGCTTTCCAAACTTAATTGTTAGCCTTGCTTTGCTGTTGCTAACAAATCAAGGGCCCATTATACCACATTAAAGATCAGCACTTTCGAATCTATACTTTAAACTAATAGTTTTTTTCACATAATTAGACCATTTTTAACCTGTTGGACAATTTTGCTTACAACAAACAATATTTTCTTCTACAAAGCAATAAGTATAGGATTATTATTTGTGCAGCCTGGCACCTCTACAGCTATACCAGAGGAATGGCTTAAAAAACAATTTAATACCTATATATAATTTAAAAGACATTGAATAAATGAAACTTTATTAGCTATCTGTAAGGCTATTAAAATAAGTTCTAGCCATCTTTCCAACCTTCTCCAGAAGCAATGATCAGTTTTCAATGGTAAAGAACAGAAACCAGCATTATGGGAGGCCTCATGCATTAATAAAGATTTGTTAACGCCAATGTATCTTTTTTAGGGCCTAACATCCTTAGTCTTTCATTTTTCAGAGCCTGAAATTGCAAATGATCTAGTTTTTCTTCTTGGAAAATAACAGATTATAAAATATACTGTTCAACCCCACCATATATCTCCATTAATACGAGGTTTAATTATTGAAATATAATTTGTGTACAGAAGATAATTGTTTTAAAAATTATCATTGTAATAAATAGTAATATTTAGCATCTATGTACAACAGCTGAAAGTACATAAACGTTTTTGCTTCTTTTCCATTATTGTAAGTGTCTATCAGGGAGTTATGCACTCTCCATATCTCCATATATTTTGCCAAGAAATTACACAAAACCCAACTCATGTCAACAAAAACATCTAAACAGCTATTGACATCATCTTGGATTCCCCATACCCTTCACCAAGACGCAAGATAAATGGAGAAAACTCTAAATTAATTGAAGACAACAGGTAAAAAAATTAAACTTTACGTACCTAATCATTTTATATATAATTATGCCAATAATCATACAAGTACCTGTTTAAATGTTTGCTTTGAATAATAAATTTAGTTGTCATTCTGCATACCTTGTTATTCTGGTACCAAATATTTGTTTAAAAAAATGGAAAATACAATTTTAGCCTAAATAGTCATATAAATGGGTCCTGGAGTAATTTCCTTTACAAAAATAGAAATGTTGATATACTTAATTATTAAATTATGTGTAAATAAATATATAAAGGCTTATTTTAAAATTTTTAACATTTAAGGTAGATGAAGGCAAAATACATAAAAACATACTGGTTTGTGAACGTAAAAATATATTTTATAATTGAGATTAGTAAACATGAGCAAAATCATAAGACAGCATTAACACATAGCAAATGAAATGATATTTTGATTCTTACTTATGTTGTTAATTAGGCATAAGGTATCCTATTCCACAATATGTTGATGGTAAATTTAAATGGTTGAATAATAGCTCAACTTGATTAAAAATTAACAAGCATTTCTCAACTTTGAAAAGAATAAAATATCTAAGATTCTTTGTGTACAGCATGTTAATGGGTAAAGTGTGTGGGGTGTGTGCATGTGTGCTCAAGATAGGGAATAGTCCAAATTCCAACTAGTATATTTTTGATTGAATTAATATAGTAAATATAAACACAGGATATTTGGAAATAATTTGAACTTTCAACATAATGTGAAAATTAAAACCTAAATTATGAAAATTTTTATTATGTCAGACAGATACCAGTTGAGAGGCTTTCATTAAATACAATCCTTAAACTGTAAATCCAGCACTAAACCAATACAATTTTCATTTACATACAGAAAAAAGTGTTGTCAATCCTTTACATGACAACCACATATACAGTGCACAAATTTTAAAATAAATCTCTGAGAGTGGTTTGAAGCAATACTTAACAGTTTAATATGTATAATCTTTTGATAAAATTTAACTTAATCTACAGGGCTGGGGGTGATCACTTAAAATCCCCTTAAATTTTTAGTTTTTTTAATTAAGGACTTTACCTTGGAAAAGTCTTACAACATCTCTCCAGGCATCATTTTTCTAATATCTAAGTTTTTTTTTAAAGATCTCTACGGCCTCTTTCAGCTCTAAAATTATATAATCTAAGATATAAAAAGACAGTAATTTTTGCTGTACTTTAGATATCTAAGTAAAAAAACTAATGAGCTCAAAACAGTATTACAAAATTCTACTAACCACGTATGTTGAAATATTGGGTAGTGATATAGTTTGGCTGTGTCCCCATTCAAATCTCATCTTGAAGTCACACATGTTGTGGAAGGGACCTGCTGGGAGGTAATTGAATCACAGGGAAAGGTCTTTCCCATGCTGTTCTTGTAATAGTAAAGTAGTCTCATGAGATCTGATGGTTTTATAAGGTGGGATTTCCTTGCACAAGCTCTCTCTGTGCCTGCCACCATCCACTTGACATGACACGACTTGCTCCTCCTTGCCTTCCACCATGATTGTGAGGCCTCCCCAACCATGTGGAACTGTGAGTCCATTAAACCTCTTTTTCTTCACAGTCTCAGGTATGTCTTTATCAGCAGTGTGAAAACAGACTAACAACAGTAAATTGCTATGAGTAGAGTGGGATGCTGCTGACAAGATACACGAAAATGTGGAAGCAACTTTGGAACTGGGTAACAGGCAGAGGTTGGAACAGTTTGGAGGGCTCAGAAGAAGACAGGAAAATGTGGGCAAGTTTGGAGCTTCCTAGAGACTTTTTGAATGGCTTTGCCCCAGATGCTGATAGCGATGGGGACAATAAAGTCTCGGCCGAGGTGGTCTCAAATGGAAGTGAGGAACTTGTTGGGAACTAGAGGAAAGGTGGCTCTTGTTATGTTTTGGCAAAGAGACTGGCAGCATTTTGTCCCTATCCTAGAGATCTGTGGAACTTTGAACTTGAGAGAGATGATTTTGGGTATCTGGCAGAAGAAATTTCTAAGCAGCAAAGCATTCAAGAGGTGACTTGGGTGCTGTTAAGGACATTTAGTTTTATAAGAGAAGCGGAGCATAAAAGTTCAGAAAACCTGCAGCCTGACAATGTGATAGAAAATAAAATTCAATTTTCTGAGGAGAAATTCAAGCAGACTGCAGAAATTTGCATAAGTAACAAAGAGCCAAATGTTAATCCCCAAGACAATGGCAAAAATATTTCCAGGGCTTTTCAGAGGTCGTCACAGCAGCCCCTCCCATCACAGGCCCAGAGGCCTAGGAAGAAAAAGTGGTTTCGTGGACCAGACCCAGGGTCCCCATGCTGTGTGTAGCCTAGGGACTTGGTCCCCTGTGTCCCAGCTACTCCATCCTTGGCTGAAAGGGGCTAATTCAGACCTCAGGTCATGGCTTCAGAGGGTGCAAGCCCCAAGCCTTGGCAGCTTCCATGTGGCATTGAGCCTGCAAGTGCACAAAAGTCAAGATTTGGGGTTTGGGAACCTCTGCCTAGATTTCAGAGGATGTATGGACATGCCTGGATATCCAAGCAGAAGTTTGTTGCAGGGGCAGGGCTCTCATGAAGAACCTCTGCTAGGGCAGTGTGGAAGGGAAATGTGGGGTCAGAGCCCCCACACAGAGTCCCTACTAGGGCACCGCCTAGTGGAGCTGTGAGAAGAGGGCCACTGTCCTCCAGACCCCAGAATGGTAGATCCACTGACAGTTTGCACCGTATGCCTGGAAAAGCCACAGACACTCAATGCCAGCCCATGAAATCAGCCGGGATGGAGGCTATACCTTGCAAAGCCATGGGACAGAGCTGCCTAAGACCATAGGAATCCATCTCTTGGATCAGCAGGACCTGGATGTGAGATACGAAGGAGGTCATTTTCCAGTTTTAATATATATTTTTTTGAGATGGAAGTCTTGCTCTGTTGCCCAGGCTGGAGTGCAGTGATGCAATTTCGGCTCACTGCAACCTCTGCCTACTGGGTTCATGCCATTCTCCTGCCTCAGACTTCTGAGTAGCTGGGACTTCAGGTGCCTGCCAATACGCCTGGCTAATTTTTTGTATTTTTTAGTAGAGACAGGGTTTCACTGTGTTGAAATTTATATATATATATATAAATTTTTCCCCATTTTGCCCTAGTATTTTCATGAAGGGCTAATCCAATAATACTTACTTACAATTAATTAAATGAAAAAAATTCTTTTATGGAGAAATATATGTGCCCTGAATCACTTATTCAGAATTACTCAATTTA
The DNA here is from genome assembly GCF_009828535.3 of Hylobates moloch. NCBI lineage: Eukaryota > Metazoa > Chordata > Mammalia > Primates > Hylobatidae > Hylobates > Hylobates moloch. The sequence goes on from NW_026652277.1 coordinate 40,341,638, forward strand.
CATTACTTTCTTGTTTCAAAAAAATATCAGTAAGCAATTTAACAAAATACAACCTTAATACAATAATGTGCTTATATTAGTTTTGTATGTTCTTACATAATACAATTACCTATTAAATTGCATATTCATCAGGCATTTTTTCTAACCTAATATGCAACTTTGAGCACATTTCCTCATGCTTCAGGATTTCCAACAAAGTCCAGCCTATTTCACAGTTGATGCAGTGTGTGAATAATGGGAATACAGGAAGAAGAGAAGATTGAATATTTATTAATTTGTGATATTTCCAACACCTCCAATGTAGCTAAATGAGGAGCACAAAAAAAAAATGTGTTCAACATGATACCTTTACTGGCATTAAACAGTTTCTCCTTTTCTCTCACTTTCTTATTTATGCAGATAGTTAAGGCGAGAATAAATGAAAAGAGATCCTAGGCATGGAATGGCATTAATTGGCAACCTCTCTTTTTCTCTTAACAAAATCAATATTGATAATAGTTGAACCTTATTTTTGTAGAGGATACCGTAATTTTCAAAGCTTCACATACTAAATTCACCAAGACATACCTAGTCACATGATGCAATGAACAATAGCAACAAACAAATTACAAGGGCTAAAAAGATGTCAAGCACACTTCTTTTAGCACCTGCAAACTTGTACAAATGTTTGTGCAAAAATTCTGTGGTTTCATGAACATGATTCTATGTCTTTCTTATAGATTCTGAGCAGAACACAGAAAACTAAATGGTATAAATTTAAGTTTATAAATTATATCAATTTTAAGTTATAAACAACATCCTTTCTGGTCCACAGTCCCATGATTTGATTAAAATATTAAAGGAAAACTTGCTTTAGGTTCATTCTCCTGATACACATTTAAAACTCTAAGGATGCACTCTACACTGTCATGGCTGCCTATTTTGGGGTCAAAGACTGCAGTACTCACATATACCCCTCTTGCTGTCTGGTTTATTCTCTTGTAAGGTGGCTATTCATTTTACACAAGTCTGTCTGAGGTATGGTACATTTACACTTTTCATTATATCGACATATTCAGATTGATAACCACAGATCTGAACCTACCACGTTTCATCCTTATTTCTACTTTATATTTAACCTTTTGTTTATGGAGATACAGATTCAGGTCTATTCCCTACACTTGACTCTATCTCCTTCAAGAATTCCTATTAAAAATGTGCTTGTAGAATAACTCCAAGTCAAGATTTGCGCTACTCTTATCCCAGGTTAATACCCAATCTCAAAAGTTACCTGTTTTACCCAAAATTTTCAAAATCATCAAATTATTCCTCATTTATTCATAATGTATTGATGAAAAGAGTCAAACTCTGTAAACACTTGGAAGAGACTTATTTGAAGAGATTTATTCTGAGCCACATATAGTGACCATGGCCCATGACACAGTCCTCAGGAGGTCCTGAGAACATATGCCCAAGGTAGTCTGGGTGCACCTTGGTATTATACATTTTAGGGAGACATGAGACTTCAATCAAACCCATTTAAGAAATGCAGTGGCTTGGTCCAGAAAGGCAGGACAACTCAAAGTGGGGGCTTCCAGCTTATAAGTAGATTTAAAATTTTTTCTGGTTGACAGTTGGTTAAGTTTATCTAAAGACTTGGGATTAATAGAAATGAATGCCTGGGTTAAGATAAAGGATTATGGAGACCCAAGTTCTTCTTTGCAGAGAAAGCCTTTAGGTACTAGGCTTTAAAGAGAACAAGTTGTAAAATGTTTCTTATCAGACTTAAAGTCTGTGTTGATATTAATGCTTGGAAAGCATAATGAGGCATTTTCAATCCCCACTTCCCATCATGGCCTGAAAGAAACAGTCTCTCAGATTAAATTTTAAAAGAGCCCTTGTTGAGGAGGAGGTCCATTTAGATGGTTGGGTTGGCGGGGCAGGGGGGCTTTGAATTTTATTTTTGGTTTACACATGCATGCAACAAATATGTATCAAACACATTACAGTGATGAAAAACAGGGAATCTACAGCCTGACTTCCTGAGTTGGAATCCTGTACTTGCTCCTTACTAGCTGTGTGACCTTTGTATGTCACCTAATTTCCCTATTCCTTCATTTTCTCATTTATAAAATGGAGATATTAATAGTATGTACTCATCCTAGAGAGTTTCTGTGCATATTAGGGTGACAAGCAAAGTAAAACCCACAAAAGTATAACTGACATATAGGTAAAAGTTTGATAAATATTAGTTATAATTGAATTTGTATGAGTAGTACTAACAATTAGGATGTATTTAGCTCTTGAAAAAAGGTCATGGTCTCTGCCTTTGTGGAGTTTACAATCCACTGATGAGCACTGATATTAATGAACTTTGAAAGCAAGATGTGGAACTAGAAAATATTCATATCCAGCATGAAATTATTTTGTATGACATTTGTAGTTAGAAGTATTTGCCATTACACATGAGAAAGAGAAAAAGCCCCTGACAGCTGGAAGCTGGCCTGGCACTATCAGCTAGGCTATGACATTGTTAGAAGTTGGGCTGACATAGCTGGGCCATGGTATTCTCTTACTGCACACAGATAATTTCATAGAACACCATCATCAGACAAAGCCACTCCACTATGATGGATCTGGACAACATCAGACCACTACATAAAAATGTTTGAGCACAGACAAAACAAGAATATTGTGCAAACTACAAAAATGACCACACTTCCCCTATCTTGGCGATTATCAGTGAGTGCTGATTCTTTACCAATCAGAGTTTCTGCTTTAAAAGGAATTGTTTAGATTCCCAAACAATTACCCCTGTTTCCTGACATTATCCAATGCAGACAAAGCACCTAATTGTTAGTACTACTCATACAAATTGAATTATAACTAATATTTATCAAACTTTACTTATACATCAGTTATACTTTTGTGGATTTTACTTTGCTTGTCACCCTAATATGCACAGAAACTTTCTAGGATGAGTACATACTATTAATATCTCCATTTTATAAATTGCTTTGAATATGCCCCCAAATTACCTAGCATGAACCTGTATCCTATAATACGTCCTTTCTAACACTCTCTGGCTGAAGCCCCTATTCTTCATTTGTATTAGTTTCCTTAGTTGCAATGTGCCAATAAAACCAACTTGTTTGAATAAAGGTGAGTTTCTGGTAGTCATTGGCAGGAGAGCAGTGTCATGCATTTTGGCATTTTTTCATTAAGAATAATAATTTTCGGAATCAGATGTTGTTATTAATAATTTAAAATTTTCTGGAGTATAACTTATACAGCATCAGAGTCAATTAATTTCTAAATCATAAATTCCTCTGAATTTCTCTTGTACAAATGGGCATAGTAACTATCATACAAAAATAGGGAAAAAAAAGTATGTATATTTGTTAAGTGACTTAAAACAACAGAACAGGCATACCTTGGAGAAACTGGAGGAATTGCAGGTTTGGTTCCAGACCACCACAACAGAACAAATATCACAATAAAGTCAGTCACACAAAAAGTTTTAGGTTTTCCAGTACATGTAATAGTTACGTTTACACTAAACTATATTCTATTGCATGTACAATAGCATTATGTCTAAAACAATAATGTACATACCTTAATTTTAAAATTTCAGACAACCATCTGAACCTTCTGTGAGTCAATCTTTTGTTGGGGCAGGGTCAGGACTTAATGTTAATAGTTGCTGATTGATCACGGTGCTGGTTGCTGAAGGTTGGGGTGGCTGTGGCAATTTCTTAAAACAAGATAACAATGAAGTTTGCCACATCAACTGACACTTCCTTTCACAAAAGTTTTCTCTGTAGCATGCAATAGTATTTGATAGCATTTTACTCACAGTAGAACTTCTTTTAAAATTGGAGTCCATGCTCTAAACCATGCTAGCTTTATCAACTAGGTTAATTAAATATTGTAAATCTATTATCATTTCAACAATGTTCACAGCATCTTCACCAGGAGTAGATCTCACCCAAAGAAATGACATTTTTTGCTTATCTATGAGTAACTTCTCATCTATTCAAGTTTTGTCATGAGATTGCAGCAATTCATTCACATCTTTAGGCTCCACTTTCAATTATAGTTCTTTTGCTGATTCTACCACATTTGTAGTGAGTGCCTCCACTGAAGTCTTGACCTCTTCAAATGCTTCCATAAGGGTTAGAATCAACCTCTTCCAAAGCCCTGTTAATGTGGATGTTTTGATCTTCTCCTATGAATAATGAATGTTCTCAATGGCATCTTGAATGGTAAATCCTTTCCAGAAGGTTTTCAACTTTCTTTGCCCAGGTCTATCATGAGAATCATTATCTATGACAGCTATAGTCTTATGAAATGTTTTTATTAAATAATAAGGCTTGAAACCAAAATTACTCCATCTATGGGCTGCAAAATAAATGCTGTAATAGCAGGCATAAAAACAATATTAACCTCCTTGTACATCTCCATCAGAGCCATCAAGTCATGAGGTCCATTACCAGTGAGCAGTAATATGTTGAAAGGAATCTTTTCTTCTGAGCAGTAGGTTTCAACAGTGAGCCTAAAAATTCAGTAAACCTGGCTATAAACACGTACATTGTCTTCCAGGTTTTGTTGTTCCATTTATAGATCACAGGATAGATTTTACTATAATTCTTAAGACCCCTAGGATTTTCAGAATGGTAAATGAGCATTGACTTCCACTAAAAGTTACCAGCTACCTTTGCCCCTAACATGAGAGTCAGCCTGTCCCTTAAAGCTTGGAAGCTAGGAAGTGACTTCTCTCTAGCAATGGAAGTACCACATGGCATCTTCTTCCAACAGGAAGATGTTTGCTCTACATGGACAGTCTCTTGTTTAGTGTAGCCTCCTTCATAAATTATCTTAGCTAGGTCTTCTAGATAACATGCTACAGCTTCTACATCAATTCTTGATGCTTTACCTTATACTTTTTGTTATGGTTCCAGCTTTCATTTTTAATCTTCATGAACCAATCTCTGCTAGCTTCTAAGTTTTCTTCTACAGCTTCCTTATCTCTCTCAGACTTCAGAGAATTAAAGAGATTTAAGTCTTTTATTTGGATTAAATTGTGGTGTAAGGGAATGTTGTGGCTGGTTTTATTTTCTATCCAGACCACTAGAACTTTCTTCATATCAGCAATAAGGCTGTTTTGCTTTCTTATCATCCCGGTGTTCCTAAAAGAAGCACTTTCTAGAACGTTTCCTTTTCTAGAACTTTCTAGAACTTTTCATTTGCATTTATAACTTTGCTAACTCACTACCAGGCCCACCCTTTGGTAACCACCACTCTACTTTCTACCTTCATGAAGTCTACTTTTATAGCTCCTTAACTTTCACCACATACAAAAATCAACTCAAAATGTATTTCAGACTATCTCAGCTCTGATATGCCTTCCTCACTAAGCTTACTTTCTTTTAGCTTTTGATTGAAAATGAAAGATGTGTGACGCATCCTTTCACTTGAACACTTAGAGGCCATTTCGATATTAATTGGTCTAATGTCTTTTCTTTTCTTTCTTTTTTTTTTTTTTTTTTTTTTGAGATGGAGTCTCACACTGTCACCCAGGCTGGAGTGCAGTGGTGCAATCTCGACTCACTGCAGCCTCTGCCTCCCTGCCTCAAGCAATTCTTCTGCCTCAGCCTCCCTGAGTAGCTAGGTCTACAGGCGCCCACCACCACACCTGGCTAGTTTTGGTAATTTTAGTAGAGATGGGGTTTTGCTATGTTGGCCAGGCTGGTCTTGAACTCCGGACCTCATGATCCGCCCGCCTCAGCCTCCCAAAGTGTTGGGATTACAGGCTTGAGCCATTGTGCCCGGCCAATTGGTCTAATTTCAAAATTGTTTTCTCTCAAGGAATAAGGAGAACCGAGAAGAGGGAGAGAGATGGGGAATGTTTGGAATGTGGAGCAGTCAGAATACTCACAACATTTATTAAGTTTATCATCTTACATGGGTGAAATTCATGGCTCCCTAAATAAATTACAATGATAACATCACAGATCACTGATCACAGATCACCATAACAGATACAATGATAATAAAAAAATTTGAAATATTGAGAGAATTACCAAAATGTGTGTGACACAGAGACATGAAGTGAGCACATGTTGGGAAAATTATGCCAATAGACTTGCTCGATATATGGTTGCCACAAACTTTCAATTTGAAAAAAATACAATAACTGTAAAGGGCAATAAAATGAAGTGTAATAAAACAAGATATGCCTGTATTTATTTTTAAAGCCCCAGTGTTTGCTACATAAATATATATTCATATTAGATATCTAAAAAGAACCTGTGAACAAATGTTTCAATTTACTATTTCTGATTGAGGTTTTTTTAATTGGTAAATATTTTGTTTAGGGAAACGTTTTCTTTTTGGAAGAAGGGAAATAAGTTTATTTCCTACCTCTTACAAGTGAAAATATTTCCCATATTTGTGAAATAAGATTTTTGGCCTTTTTCCCCAAAGTGTCTCAATTCTATGTGGTTCTATGTAAGAATCTACAACCTTCCAAGATCCTAAACATACATCATCATCTGAAAATGCAGTCAACATTTGCTAGACCATATGCTTTGAATAAATTAGTTTTTGCAATATATTAGCTAGCTGGATACTGAAGTGTGTTGGTAGTGATATGCAAGGATTTTTCTGAACATGACCCTGTAGCTGAAGCATGTTACAGGTACATAGTTCAGTCAGCAGCATTTAAAGTAACTAAATCAGCCTTGTAAACAAGCATCTGTCCTTTGGCCCAGAGCGTCTGATTAAAAATGTTTGAAAAATTACAAATATTTAAGGAGTGGGTGGTTTGTATTTGCTTGATTACAATATGTAACAATTGAATTGGTTATGATCTCAGATAAGTTACCTTTCTATGTCTTTTTCCACAGACACAGAGTAACACTTTACTAAAGTTAGGACCGTTAGTCTAACATTAGAGGAATCTCTGTGAAGGGGACATGTATGAGGGGAAATTATTTCTTTAAAATGATGGAAAGTCTATTATTAGGTCATCGAGTCAAAAGATGTAAAACTTGGCACCTAGGAAAAAATAATACATTTCATATATTTATTATCATTTGCTATATTTTTGTGAAGTGTATTACTGGCTCATTATTTCAATGAGCAAAAGCTGGTTTTTACCAGCTAGTAATCTGATCAAATTTTTAGGGCAATTATATCGGATTTATTCAATCAGGAAGAGTAAAATAATTGGATGGACTAAGATCTCACACGGTCTTTTGAAATCCTGTTACCTAATACTTTTTTATTTTTTTTTCACAATTTACTCATTCAATTGAAACATGCCTTTAAAACCAGCATAAATCTGTAGCCACATAAGTGTCAGTTTCACTGAATGATCAAAAGTCTAGGAATTGTTCACATTATACGTGTCTTGATTTTATTAGAATTCTTGATTTTTCCTTCAGGTCATATTAAACACCCTTCAATTTTCTGGCTCACTCTTTGATACAAAGTCATGCTAGAAACATTAAATCATAGACTCGTGAGTAGGACGAGACCTTAGAAGTCATCTAATACAACCTCCAACAAAACACAATAATCTCTTACATAATGCCTCTTCATAGGATTATAATTAGATTATAAACTCTTCATGAGCTTAGGTTTCCTATAAACCACAGAATTTAAAAAAATCCGAAGTGAATATAAAACTAAGCTGTGAGCAAGTAATAAATAAAATAAAAGTGAATGATTCACATCACAGTGCATTTATTAAAACTTTAAATATATTGTTATTGTGCTGTTGAGCCATTAATTGTCAATATTATAGCATAAGACAGCACAAGGAGTCTCCAATAAAAATCCTTTTTATTTATTAAAAATAAAGGCCCTTCATATTTGGAAAGTCTCAGGCATAAAACTTTCCAATGCCTCACCTGTTTCACTCCCTACCTCTTAAAGCTTCTCAAGGACAACTCTAGGTCCTGAGCCTTAGAGAACAGCATTTAGGAATACAGCTCTAGACTGCTGGTTAGCCTCTTAAAACAGACAATTACAGCTTATCTCATCATTCTCTGCTTCATGACAACCAAAAGGCATGTGTCCCTCAGCATCTGGTATTACCCATACTCTGAGACCCGCACCCATACTTGGGCCTAAAGTTACCCAAGAGCCCACTTTCTCATGTTTTAGCCCATTTCACTTCTGAGTCTTACTTCTTTCCCATTGCTGATTCCAGGCTACTATCGCTTCTTTCTCTTTGAGCTCACAACATGTGATTATATTACACTCTTCCTCTCCTCTTGCTGTCAACTAGCACTCCTGGTCAGTGGGGCCCAGGGTGCTACAATTTTCATTTTTCAGGAGATCATTTTGAATTTACAGAACTGTCTAAGAAGACAAGTTAGATATGTGCAGTCCAGTGAGAGATCAACGTAACTGAAGTAATGATGCTAGTAGTTAACACAGATCAAACAGAGATTTTTCACCTGCCCCCTTCTGGCCTATTCTCTACAAAGAGACATATTTTAAAAGTCTTATCATGCCATTTCTCTGCTTAAATCTTTAAATGACTTCCAACTTCACTTAGATGAGAATACCATAGCTTATGGATCCTAAGTGATCGCAGCTACACATCTCCCTTTAACGGAAACTTGCCCTTCCTGCCCAGTGCCCACTATATGCTGCCATACTGGTGTTTTAGTCACCCCCTTGTGTAGATCTTTCTTACCTAAAGCAATTCTCTTTCCCTTTGTTTGCCCTGCCCCTTCCTCTCATTCTTTCTATGGCAAGCTCCTTCTGATTCTTAGAACTCTCAGCTTAAATATCAAACCACTTTGCTTACTACTCTCAGAATCAGACCACCCCCAAACCATGCTCAACATCCATCCGTTAATTTTTCCTGACACTGAAAATTTTGCAATTTTATTGATGTACATGCACATTATTTTATCATTGTTCTCTTTCCCATTATAAATTCTCAACTAATATGTGTAGCAAGGCTTATAGGATTAGAAGATCACCATTTGCTAACTATCAACCAATTCAGGCAGAAATCATCCATGGAGGTTAAAAGTAATGGATAAAAGTCTGAAGAGTAATAGGTAATTACACAGTGCCAACAGTACATAATTTGAATCTAATCATGAGGAAGGAAATAACAGACAAACTCAAATTAAGGGACATTCTACAAAATTAATGGCAGAATGTCAATGGCAGGAGCTACAAGGAAGAATTCAAGAAATATTCAAAATTGAAGGACTATAGAGATATGACAATGAAATGAATCCCCATGATCTTTTATTTATTTTTCTATAAAAGACATTTTTAGGTATGTGGTTTGCAAATATTTTTTTCCCAGCACACAGGCTGCTGTCTTATTTTATTGTTTCTTTTGCTGTGAAGAGATTTTTAGTTTGATGTGGCCCCATTTATTTATCATTGCTGTTATCGTAGCCTGAGATTTTGTTACGATATCAAAAATCATTGCCAAGGCCAATGCCCAGGAGCTTTTCTTTCATATGTTCTTCTCACAGTTTTATAGTTTCAGGTCTTACCTTTAGGTCTTTTATCCATTTCTGAGTTGATTTTTGTATATGGTGGCTTGATTTCTTATGTAGCTTATAAAGTAAATTTTGATGTAATTCTAGATAATAATAATGTCAAAACATTTTGGAACAACAGCAACATTTTCGGGAACTACTAATTCCCAAGGTGATAGATACTAATAGTAGTCAATTTTCCTTGAGTAAGTAATATATGGCAGGCACTTTGCTAAGCTGGTTATATGGATTACCTCATTTATTCCTCACAACCCTGTTAATTGTATACTATTATGCCTATTTTTGAAAAGCACAAAATAAGTTTAGATAATTTTGTTTTTAGTTTGTCAAATGTTTTCTAGCTATCAAGGGAACTAAGGAAATTAGAGATCTTACACCATTCTATCTGATTCCAAGGAGTTGAGATAAGGAATGTAATATAGGAAACTAAGAAACATGGAGGATTTAAATGTGCAAGATTGGCATTTAGCTGGCTTCTTGGTAGTGGGGATGTAAATTTAACATTTCTGAGCCTGTTTCTTCATCTACAAAAAAGAAAGTATTATACCATTTTATTGATATGATAAGCATGTTTTAAAATGAGATAATACAAAAAAGACATAGTGTCTATAAGAGCAAAGTACAAGGGAAGTACATAGTAATAATATATAACAGTAGCTAACATTTGTTATGAACTTAATGTAGATGAAGTGTTTCATATTTAATCTTTACAGCAATACTTTGAAATATATCTTTTTATTATTCTCATTTCTCAGATGAGGAAACAGCTCTTGAAAATGAGGTTGAATAAAGGTAGCATACCAGTGAGTGGCAGAGAAGTGATTACAACTCCGATCCAGCTGACACCAGAATCACCCCTCTTAAGCACTATTATATGCTAATTATTTCTTTTTGGTTAACATTATTTTTATAAACAAGTCATAATTGTATTACATTATGGAATACAGTGTGATCTTTTGATGTATGTATACAATATGGAATGATTAAATCAAGCAAATTAACATGCATCACTCAGTTTTTGTGGTAAGACATTTGAAATTTACTTTCTTGTTAGTTACTTTGAAATATATAATACAATATTATTGATTCTATTGTTGTGGAATAGATTCAAATTTTATTCTCCTTGTCTAGCTGAGACATATTACCTTAGATGAGGAACTTTCCATTCCCTCACCACCACCACCACCAGCACCACCACCACCACCACCACCACCACCACCACCACCACTCAGTTTCTGTTAACTCTCATTCTACTCTCTACTTCTTATGAAATCAATGTTTTTAAAATTCCACACATAAATGAGATCATATGGTATTTGTCTCTCAGTGCCTGGCTTATTTCACTTAGCATAATATCCTCTAGATTCATCCATGCCGTCCCAAATGAAATAATTTCACCCATTTCTAAAGCTACATGATATTTCACTGTGTACATGTACCATATTTTCTTTATCCTTTCACCTGCTAACAGACACTTAGGTTGATTTCATATCTTGGCCATTATGAATAATGCTATAATGAACATGAGAGTGAAGATATTCCTTCAACATACAGATTTGGTATGGAATTCCAAGAGATGGATTTGCTGGATTATATGGTAGTTCAGTTTTCAGTTTTTTGAGGAACCTCCATTTTCCATAATTGCCATACTAACTTACTTTCCCACCAACAGTGTATTAGATTTCCATTCTCTCCACATTCTTTATGCTGCTTATTTTTTGCCAGGAAACCACTACTCTTAAAAATTGATGAAGGAATGTAGTAGGAAACAGGGCAGTGGGTCAACAGCCAGTTTAGATACAGAATTCAGCGTATCAGTTTTCAAATATATTCTATGTATCAGTACTTTGAACCGGGATTACAGGGGGAGTCTCACTCAGAGAGTTGATGCATATTTAGGACACGATAGAAAATCTTGACAGGTAAGTAATCATAGCCTACGGCAGAAATCCACACGAAATAAGTAAATATTTTCCCTTTGTTTTTGGAGCTCTGCTCTTCCCTCTGTTACTACCACACAGAACTACTCTCTACTTCTGCTGAACACAGGTGGTATCATCAGTAAGTCTCTTTAACTACAGAGACATGGCTAACAATGAATCACCCTTTAAAGTCTATACTAGACCTCTCCTCAATGAAAAAAAATCTTTTGATTTTAGCTAATAATAATCTCTACCCTTCATGACTTATTGCAACATTCATTTTTTGTTATTGAATAATACTATTCTGTATTGGATATAATTATTTCACATAAATAAATTTGAAGGGAAATAAACTATATCAAAACAACTCTATGCTTTAAGAAAGTTAACAGAGGTAAGAATTGACTTTATGAATGAATTACAGCTATTTTTACACATGTTCTGGTGATGAACATAAACATCTTGAACTCACTCAACTTTGCATAACAGAAATCTGTTTATTTATTCCTCCCTTCCTTTCTTAGTTCTTTTAAACATACATTTAGCATGCTAAATTTTGCAGAGGCTACAAGCAGTGTTTAAAATGCTTAAACATGTTCATAAGAAAAATTATGAAAAATCTTACCATGAGTGTAGAAATGTAGTTTGATGATAATCTTTTTACTCTTTTATAATTTGATATTTAGACGCATTATACCTGCACTTTGGGAGGCAGAGGTGGGTGGATAACTTGAGGCTAAGAGTTTGAGACCAGCCTGGGCAACATGGTGAAATCCCCATCTCTACTAAAAATACAAAACTTAGCGGGGCATAGTGGCAGGTGCCTGTAATCCCAGCTACTCGGGGAGTTGAGACACAAGAATTGCTTCAACCCAGGAGGTGGAGGTTGCAGTGAGATGAGATCACGCCACTGCACTCCAGCCTGGGCGATAAAGGGAGATTCTGTCCAAAAAAAAAAAAAAAAAGTAAACGTAATTCCAGACACAGTAATTAATAAAATTCACTTTAAAAATGTGTTATTTTGAAATTTTCATTAAAAAATATCACAACCAATGAAAACTAAGCTAAACCCTTTCCATATGATATTTTAGAAACGTAGTGTATTGTATTCAATTCAGTAAAAAATAGAAGTCTAAATGACGAAATAATTTTAAAAAATAGCAGATTCAAAGATAGGTATCCAGAAAAAAAATGAATCACTGTAAATTGTGTGTTATAAATCATCTGTAATTGGCCATAGTATAACAATCCTTTCAGTCATCGTGTATCAATTTTGAAGAGTATATGACTACTTAGGCAGTAGTGGTTCTTTCTCTTATCAAACATGTCCTCCTTAATAGTAAGTTTCATGTTATTTAACTAAAACGCTAAAGGTGACCTTCAAGAGTTCTTATTGTTCTGTTGTCAAAATGAGTTCATACTTTTAGACACACCTCATAGCTGAAAAATTTTGCCCTGTTTGAGAGCCTGTAAAAAATGCAGAAGACACTAGAATATTGTTTAAAAGACTTCCAAAGATATGCTTAAGATCACTCCTCTAAAGCAATTCACGTGGGCGGACTTGTTAAAATATAGCTTCTGATTTGGTACATCTGGTGTGGCACCTAATATTCTACTTCACTAGTCAGCTACCAGGAGACGCCAGTGCTGCCACACAGAGTGTTGTCTGCTGGCCATACTCTGAGTAGTAAGATTTTGAAAGCAATGCCCTCTTAGGTATATTCACTTAACGGTGTAAAAATTAAAAATAATTGTCACTCAAAGTTTTCTTCTCCTTCTCTCTCTTCTGAAGAAGGGAATATATGAAGTCTTGTATTAGAGCTGGATAAAAGCTGTGGAGTCAGACAAAACTTTGAATATTGACTGTAAACTTGGATAATCTACCAAATGTTAAAATAATAATATCTACTACACAGGGCTGTGATGTGACTTAAAAAATAATATATACAATGACACAATTAAATTCAGAAAATACTAATGTGACTCCTCACTTCATAATTACCTCAAATTATTTTATCCTAAATGAGTACAATATGTTTGGTTTCTGAATCTTGTTTTGATTTAAAACTTCTTAGGTCTCAAAAATTATCCTTTTTAACTTCTCAAAACATTTCCACTTAGTTTGAAATAGGTGTGTTTTGGTTAGTTTAAGATTGTTTAAATGGGGCCGGGCACAGTGGCTCACGCTTGTAATCCCAGCACTTTGGGAGGCCGAGGCGGGCGGATCACGAGGTCAGGATATCGAGACCACGGTGAAACCCCGTCTCTACAAAAAATGCAAAAAATTAGCCGGGCGTGGTGGCGGGCGCCTGTAGTCCCAGCTACTCGGAGAAGCTGAGGCAGGAGAATGGCGCGAACTCGGGAGGCGGAGCTTGCAGTGAGCCCAGATCGCGCCACTGCACTCCAGCCTGGGCCACAGAGCGAGACTCGGTCTCAAAAAAAAAAAAAAAAAAGATTGTTTAAATGAGGAGATTTAAAATATTTGTAATGCTGTTCAACAACAAAAATGTAAAATAATAGGTGTAACTATACATTTACAAAGAAAACTGAAATTTATATATATTTATGAGAATCTGTGGATTTAATTTAATTAAATAATTGGAAAATACATACTACAGACATTCTGCAGTATTTCAAAATAATTTTAGAAAAATTTTTGGAATAAACAGAGCTTGTTTTAAGCCACATTAAGACAAAAATGTTTCATTATTTTGTAATCTGCTTTGTTTTTGGCAAAAAAAATCATACTTCCCACTTTGATCACCCACTTTATTCACCAAATTTGGCACATTCTAACTTCTGCTAATAGCAAAAACAGAACAGACTCTTTATGTTTGAAGATTTGCTACTGTTGAGAATTATTCATAGTACAGCCCACAGAATCCAAAGATAACACCAACATAAGAGCCCAAACAGCATGAGCAATGGCGACATTATTGTATTGTTTGGCTCCTATGATAACTACTGTGAAGGGGACATCATTCATGCCAATAAACCAGTCTGAGTATGTTATTCAATTACTCTGATTTTCTAAGTGTCTCACCTCATATGTTTCCATCTGGGTTTGAATGAGAAACAGAAATACTTGGATTTTTCTCTTCTCATTATATTTCCAGGGCACTCTCTACAAATAGCATAATACTGCAGAATTTGCTAGCATTTTAACCCCTGCCACTCCTCTAATTAACTGAGTTGATGATCCTAGAATGGAAAGAGGAAGCTGTATTAAAAGGCAGATGCTCAGTATACAACATTACTGTTGCAAATTCTCTGGCATTTATGGAAGCCAGAAGCCCAGATTACAAGAATCATGCGTACTTGAGGCCCTTCCACTATAACCAGGACACTGGCAACAAAGGAATTTGGAGACTTAAAAAAATTTGTAACAGATGGGCAAACTTTTTTATATCCACTGACCCTCGCAACTACCTTTCCAACCTTCCCCCATCACAACCTACTTCCTCTGAGATTGTCCAGGTAGAGTTAGCTATAGCAGCCCTGTTTTCTAGAAATGACCATGCCAGATGGCACCTTCAGAGTATGAACACCTGGATCCTAAAAATATGTACTAGATACAGCAATACAAGGTTGTGAAAATCATCCTTGAGATTTTTACTGTTTCAATTATATAAAGGCTTTCCAGAATTTTTGTTCTGATATACAATTTACATATACAATTTTTTTCTTATATACAATTTACATTGAATATTTCCATATATTGATACACTGTCTTCACATAGAGTTATTTAATTGAACTATTCTTTTTAATTTCAGAATTGCTTTGTCCATTTAGAGTTTAGTAGGAACATGTAGAATGACTTCCCTGTGAAGGTTAAATAAAGTATTTGTTAAGTTATGGCTCTGATATCAGATCTTTTAATTCAATTTGCCTCCTAGAAAGGTTGTTTGATCTCACTAAGCATTGCCTTATTTAACTGTGATGGGGGTAATAATAGTACCTAACCTAATGGAGTTTTAGTTGGAGTTAAAGAAATATAAAACCACATTTCTTAAGAGTCCTTGGTACAGAGTAAACAATAAATAAAAATAATTGCAAAACTCAGTTATGGGTGTGTTAAAGAATAAAAAAGTAGAAGAGACCTAGTCCTTACCCTCAAGCAACTTATCAGTCACCAAGCAATTTAAAATGGAACACAAATATTTAACCTAGAAAAATATCTATATCTTATCCATAAAAATGTAGACTTATAGTTGATATAAAAGGGGGAAAACCCCACAAAAGTTTCCTGTGGAGATCACTTTGAATCAGGATTGCTAATGTGATTTTTTAAGAGATATGGGCTCTGAGAGACCTGATGATTCCCTAGACTCAACGTAGTCTTCCATACCTCTGCCTCTCCTGCCCCAATCCCTTCCACTCTCTACCTAGTATATTCCTTCTTATCTTTCAAGACTCCATTCAAACATCACTAATCTTATGAAGCCTCCATGATACAGTTGAACAATGCTGAGTGGCTGTGGAATGTGACTCTATTCTCACTTGTCTGTCATTGCTTTAAATTTGTTGATATGTACGCAGGTGTTCCCATCAGACTATGAAATTTTTTAGGAAAAGAACCACATTTTTTTTTTTATTATCCTATGTCTAGAATCTGGCATATGGCACTCAGTAATGGTTTGGTTTTGTTTATCTGCCTGTGTTTTTATTCGAACTTATGAATGCATAAACAGGCAGAGGCAGCACACAGGCTAATCCTAGGAGAATCAAAACAATTTTATAAAGAGGACAAGGAGTGGTGGGGGTGTATCCCAGCTGAAGGATAAAGACACAGAAAACAGAGAGGGGTAGACATAGTTACCTCCAACAAGTTGTCTTGGAATAGTATGAGATTAAAAAGAGAAGCTTGAGCCAGAATAAAGATTGTAGAACTGCATAGGTATAAATCTAGAGAAAATGTATTGCTTATAAATAACAGTAAGGGAAAACTAGGTAAAGCTCTCTGCTTAATTAAGTATTTCTCCTTTTCTCCCTTCCTGTCTTCAAATACTTGCTGTGTTCATAGAATTTCTTTCTTATCTCCAGAGGGAGATTAGGCTGCCCAGACCAAACCATTAAAGGTAGTTTACAAAGAAATACAATTCAGAGAGATGAGAATTCTCTACTCAGTAAGGGATTTAGAATCACAGGGCTGCTGCCTCTGGTACCTCTCTATAAAGATTTTTTTTCAGAAATAGTCAATATCATAGGTCACATATTTTAAAATTCACTTGCAATTAGAAGCCTAAGGGAAATTGCCTAGGAAAAAATGTTTTGGCAAGCTTTTAAAGCCTTTCATTGAGTTGGCAACTAGACAGACCATGCTGGCCTCCCAAGCAAGCAGAGCAGGTGTGCCACTTCAGAGATGGTAGAAAGGCTTCCAATTCCTAAACACCGGTCTAACCTGCCTCTCAGTAGCGCCTGACGTTTCTGGAGCAGAGATGCATTCCCTAGTGTTGAGGGGCTATGCTCTATTGAAATGCACAAACCTCTGTAAGAAGGGGAGAAAGAGTAAGCATAACACATGTTTAGTAAATGCAAACTGCCAGGCATTGTGCTGGGCTTTTCCTGTGAATTACATCCTTAAACTCAGCCCTATAAATTAAATCTAATTATCTGATTAACAGATGAAAAAGTTATAGGTCGGATAAGTAACTTGCCAACATTCATGCAATCATTTCAGTATGGAGCTAGAATTTAACTTTAGGACTGTATGACTCAAAACTAGTTTCATGCTATTAATTTATAAAGTTATTTTTTCCATCTTTTTGATCACAGTATATTGGTCCTAAGCTTTCCAACTGATCATTAGATGGAAGCATGCTTTGGTAAGAGAAAGACTAGAAGTCACATGAGAACACTACATGTTGGTGAGTACTGAAGGAAGAGGGACCATAAAATCGTGAAAGAAGAACAAAGAACAAAAACTTCACTACTTAAAAATTTGGTAGTTAGTTGAGGCCAACCAAACAGGATATCAGCTTTCCTCTACTAAAAAATTTAACTACAATATTTGTCTACACATTTTAAGGGACTTATTCATTGTTTTCCATACAGAAAAATGTTGCCTATGTAAGGCTTTCTGTGTATTTAGACGTATGTTACTATTATTCAAGACGTGAAATTGCAATTAGTTGATACATGCAAGTACGTAATGCAAAAAAAGTATGCATATTAGAATACAGCATACATATATGACTTCTATACTAATTAGAATGGCACATATATGCCTTACATTCTAATATATATATTAGAATATATATTCTAACATTCATGATTTTTCAAATCATCAGATGAAATAGAAAAGGCTTTTCCCATCATTACATTTACCACCTTTCTGTTTGAAGGAACACAAATTCATTGGTAATAAGTTAGTAGTAGACTAATGAAATCTGCATAAAAATCTAGCAATTGGCACAAAGTTATCCCTTTTGATATAATTCACAATAACCATATTATAATTTTATTTAGGTTATAGTATTAACGAAGTACCACTGATATTTCCCTTAAGTTCCCAATTTAATCTCTAAACTTTCTTCCCATTTCTACTTCCCTAATTCCTCTTCCTTGAAGAATTTCTAAAATATTGTTCCCCAAGTGTTTCTGTGTTCTTTTTATTCTTTTCCCAAGTGAGTTCATCCACTCCCAGGACTGCAAGAGATACTCATATATCTCAGCTTTTATTAACTCTTCCCAAATTTCTATATATTCAATCTCTTCTTCTACCAGCAAACTCTCCACAATATGTTATATATAGTATGTCCAGTTGGATATGTACAATACAGATGCAACCATGTAATTCCTCTCCAGTGAACAACATGAAAGCTCATTACTGCTATCAGTGCCTTGCACATACTTGCCTTTATTTGATATGCTTTCTATGCTCTAGGCATCCCGGACAGACTGCTTAGCCTTCCTGGAACCCATCATGCCTCTCTGTTTTGACTTGTGCTGGTCCCTCTGTTATTTTCTTCTTTTATCCTCATTAAATCCCTTCTCACACTTTAAGTCCTGTCTGAAATGTCAGTTATACCATGGAGTAAGCTGGAATGTTACTTACACCATGAAATACACTGAAATATTTCTAATCACATCAGATTTTCCTTCATCTAATACTTTGTCTATAACTGTGAAATGAAACTTGTCAAATATGTCTTATAACTATCTGTGATCATGTTATTTGTGATCAGTCCTGTCTTAATAGAGGTCCAGAAAGAGCTCTGTTTTAATGGCTTGTTCAATATAGATTTGTCAAATAAATATGTATTTTAAAACTATATTTAAAATATCATATTTTAAAATATTGTGACTCAAAGAAAAAGAACAGTCAACTACTCAATGTATTTATATTATAAATAAATCTTTAATCTTTTTATTATAGAAAATAATTCTGACTGTTCATGTCATCATACAGAAAAAGCTTGTATTATGTATTTATTCAACTAATAATGTGAAAATTATATAACAGGCAAGTGTAACATACTAAATGATCATTGATACTAAATGATCAAATTATATGTATGAATGGCTATTACAAAAACAACTGCATATCCTTTTCCTTACCAACGGAGTGAAAGTGCTTTGAAATACAGGTAACCTACCTGGGAAAGCTAAGAGAGCAGATTTTGAATTATTTTCAAATTTTCAATATTATTTTGTGTTTCTGTGTGTTTAACTCAGATCCGTTTTATAATCATAAACATTTTGGCTATTAGTATACTTAAACTCTAGCTTGAATATGGTTTCAACAAAATATGAAATATTAATGTTCTAGTTTTTCCTAATGATTTAAATTTCTAGAATTAAAATTGTAGCAAATAACTGCAAATTGACCTTCTCCCCAGGCACTTACCATTTACGTTAGGTACAATTCATTTAAAATTTAGCAGAAAGGCATTTTTTTTTCCAAATAGAAGTATTTTTAAACAGACACTTGATCCAAAGTTTGGAAATAGTGTCTCAGCCTGGCACCATTACCCTAATCCTGTTTACACTGTGTCTAATATAGACAGATTCAGCACTGCCTATAGGTTTTGTGGATCCGTGCATGTTGCTCTTAAAAATCATAATAATTTGGTAATTTGCTGGTTAAAGATAAGAATATGGTATTCCAACCTTGCTAGATCATATTTTGTTACAGAGTAATGATTTCATTTTGCTTTATTCACTTCCAAAATGTATGACCCAAGACAAATACCTCCCCCTGCACATCAATTTTTAAGCATGTGCTTTGGTTGGCTTTTTGTAAAATTTCAACCCCTTTTGCATTGATTTTTTCAGTGCATTAGTTACTATAGAAACAATGTCACTGAAATATGAAACGCATAGTAGACACAGCAAAACACAGTAGACAATATATTTAAATATGCATATAGGTGTATGTGTGTTTGGCTATATGATGTATATACATGCATAAACATCTATACATATATAGATACATGTGGTATGTGCTTGTGTTTACTGCACATACACACAAGTACAGAGTACATATCTACATATAAATATGGTTAATACATATATGTAGCATATATGTAACATGCATATAAATTTTTTATGGCTGAGAATCTCATAAATCAGTAGGCATGTATGTTTTTAATATATAAGGAATGCATAAGTTAGTAAAAGAGATCATTAAAATAGAATGTTTTCCTAAACCTCTAATTTTTAAAAAAATATATAAATATATAGCTAAAGGCAAAGAACAGTTTGTTTTGCACTTAAAATAGTGAACTCTAATGTAAGAAAACCACAAAATATATATACAAAGCAGAATTTTAAATTTTGCATCAAATACAATAAAACTATTGTTTCAGAGGAACAAAAAAAACCCAATAAATTTGGAGGAAAATTCTTTACTCCATCATTTTGTATAAAATTTTATTTGAAGACACATTTTTTAAAAATATGAAAGTTAGCAAATAAATTTCTCCAACTTAATACAAAGAAATATCCTCAATAAAAGAAATAAAACGTTATGACCAAGTATAAATATAAGATCTAGATTTCAAAATATTATGAATGAATGAATGAACGAATGAAATGACATTTTATTTGGCATTTTAGTTTTTGAAAATTATAACCAACGTCTTTTTCTTCTTCAGCAATCTGCACATGGAGATCAACTTTTGCATATAGTTAATAAAAATTTTACTGTCTGGCATGGCTATAGGGCTGAATGAGAAGTTTGTGAAAAAAAGTTGAAATACATATAAGAGAATTGATCTGTGTCACATACCTGATATCCTGTAAGTACAAATGACCTCAATAAATTCCAGAGAATATGCAAACCCTTCGTAGTTTTTACCTCTATTTTACGTATCTTAAAACTTCTTTATATTTTGGGAATAATCATAAATATTGAAACTGAGGATTAATTTGTTCCAAGTATTTTTGTTGTTTGTTTTGAAAAACACTCTGTTAGGAAAGCAGCTTGATAAAGGGTAGAGTTTTGGCTAATATGTCATAACATAAAGTTAAATAGTGTATGAGAATAAGTCAGCTCTGTTAGCACACATTACCCTTATGACCTTTTTTTCTTCATAGTATGAAATTCATCCTAAAAGAAATTTAAAATTCAATTATTTAATTATAGTTGTAGTAACATTTTAAATATTTACTCCATAAAAATCTATAGTCTAAATGCTAATAATTGCTCAAGCACACAATATAACTCTAGCTTACTACTTAAGTAGTAAAATTTTGCATGCCTATGTAGACAGTGCCTATGTAAAATTATCAATTAGTCCAAGGAAATAATAGAGGCAAAAAAAAATCCATTTCAAAGAAGAGAAAAATCTACAGCCATTCTGAGCTATGTATCTTTTTAGAAACTATATACGTAATGCGGCCATGGCTGAAAACATCTCCAACTTAAAGGGGCTTACATTCTAGAGAGAAAATACAGATCATAAGCATGAAAACAAATACATTTCAAAAATAGCATCATATATTGAAGGCAGTTTGAGCTAGGATAATGAGGAGGAGTCGCCATGAGTGAGTGACATCTGAATTGATTCTTGAGTGACAAGAATAAGGCAGCATGTAAAGATCTTGAAAAAAGGATTTCAAGCAGGGCACAATTTTCAGAAATAAACTTTGTGCAGAACTTCATAAGCAATTTTGTAAATGATAGCGTAATAAAGGTGGGAGGTGGTAAGTTCAGAAGAAAAGTTTCATTGACCTATAAGTCCCCTTAAGATTTCTTATCTCCATTTTGTCTGTATTATGTTAGGCAATCATCACAGCAGTATCTGCTAATTCTAACTGTCTAGACAGGTCTAGGGCAACATTAATAATAAATAATTGAACAAAGTTTGTTTTACTTTCTATGCTACATAATTGACATACAGTTGGCATATAATAAATTCTGATTGACTTGCTGACACAATCTGTATAATGTATAAAATCTATGTCTCAAACAAAACTAATTCATATTTATTACCGAAAAACAAAATAATACCCAGAGAAGAGTAATATATTCTTTTAAAATTAGCTAAAACATTAAGAAAAAATAAAAGGCATGAAAGAATACCAGAAATTCCGACTGCAAAAACAGAAACAATGTAATAATACTCAGGAAAAAAATAAGATAACATTTCAAAAATGAAGACTTCAGTGATATCAGCAAAATTACAGAGTAGGCAGCTAAAAGCTCACGTACCCCACAGAAACATAAAAAAAAAACAAAAACAGCAGAAACTATCAAAACCAACTCTGTCAGAACTCTGTAAGACAGTCAAAGGATCACAGCAACCAAGTAAATGCTGAAACCAGAAAAAGTCAACTTAAAAACAGTAGGGAAGCTCTATGGCATATTTATCTGTCCTCGCCCCACTCATTGATGGTTGGGTAGCAGTCTTGAAGATAGTAGCCCATGTTCCCAGTGAGGAACTCTGGTCGCTGGTTCTGGAGGCAGCAGAGCAGAGCTTTTTCACAAATTATTGTGTAGATATGTTCTAACCTGTCTGGGAGCTACCTGAAGAGCCAGCACATGGCATTTGTCTCTCTTTTCGCCTAACTCGGAACTCACATTGGAAAAGTTTTGGCATTTCTTGAAAACATTGCAAGGCTGCAAAACATTCTGCAGATGCCTGAGGCAAAAGTTTATGGTTGAGAAATATAATAGACAGCTTAAGGCTTTGGCAGAAAATCTGAGAGGGAATTTTCTTCGGAAATTAGGGCAATCAATATGGAGGTTAGGGAAATGGCAGTTAGGAAGTCATGTGCATGACCAGGGCATGACACATGTTGAGAAATGACAAAACAAGATGTTAAGCTTTTAACTTGGGCTGATCCATATGTTCAGTGCAAGTCTGGTTAAGTATTGAAGGAGGGGCCCCACACACAGCCAATCTGGAAAGGCTGGTAAAGATGGCTATTTGTGTGTTTGTTTGTTTTAGATTTTAATTACTGGTGTTCAAGAAAACTTCTGTTTAAACACAAGCTAAGGAACAGAGACTTCAAGGAGGCACACAAGATGAGAAATATGGTCTCTGCAAAAATAATTTGGAAAAGTCACTAGACAAATTAATTATTAGAGACTCCAAAAACAAAAATAACAACAAACCCTGAGGAAGGAGGAGAATTTAATCTCCACAGTTACCACATTTTAATATTTAAAAGTCCATTTTTCAACAAAAATAACCTCATAGTGTACAAAAACAGGAAAGCACAGCCATTCAAAGGAAGAAAGTAAATAGACAGAAACCATACTAATGAAGCCCAAACACTGGAAAAACTAGACAGACTTTAAAACAACTGTCTTTAATTAAGTTGAAAAATGAAAAAAAAAAGATAAAGAAATAAAGAGAATCAGGAAAACTTCGTATGAACAAAACAAAACTAAAAGTAAAGAGATAAAAATTATAAAAATTAACCAAAAAGAAATTCTGGAGATGAAAGCGTTCAAAAGCAGAATTGAGTAGGCAAAAGAGTTAGTGAACTCGAAGGTAAGTTAATATGAACTATCATGCCTGAGGAGCAGAAAGAAAAAGTAAACTAAAAGCTTAAGGAAACTGTAGGACAAACATACAGATTCCTGGGAGTATCAGAAGAAGAGAAAGAGAAAGATGTAATATTTAAAGAAATAATAACAAAAACCTTTAGCCAAAACTCAAACTTGATGGAAGACACAAAAGCATCTAGAAATCTGAAAAAACCTCCTACTAGAACAAATTTGAAGAGATCCAAACCAAGACACTTAATAATCAATCTGTTAAAAGCAAAAGGCCGGGCGCGGTGGCTCACGCTTGTAATCCCAGCACTTTGGGAGGCCGAGGCGGGCGGATCACAAGGTCAGGAGATCGAGACCACGGTGAAACCCCGTCTCTACTAAAAATACAAAAAATTAGCCGCGCATGGTGGCGGGTGCCTGTAGTCCCAGCTACTCGGAGAGGCTGAGGCAGGAGAATGGCGTGAACCCAGGCTGGAGTGCAGTGGCGCAGTCTCGGCTCACTGCAAGCTCCGCCTCCCGGGTTCACGCCAAAAAAAAAAAAAAAAAAAAAAAAAAAGCAAAAGTGTTTACTATCCAGAACAGACAAAGAACACCTGCTACTCAACAACAACAAATTTTAACAACCCAATTAAAGTATAGGCGAAAGACTTAGATAGGCATTTATCCTAATAAACCTACAAATGACCAATAAGCACATGAATGGATGTTCAGCATCATTAGTTATTAGGGAAATGCAAATTAAAGCCACTTGAATTGCCACTTCACACCTAAGTGGATTAGTATAATGAAAGAACAAACACAAAAAGCAGAAAATAACATGTGTTGGCAATGAAAGCAAAAATTGACTGATGGGATTAGATAAAACTAAAAAGCTTCTACCTAGAAAATGTAACAATCAACGAATTGAAAGGACCACCTGCAGAATGGGAAAAATATTTGCAAACTATTCACCTGACAAGGGATTAATATCCAGAAGATACAAGGAGCTCAAACAACTAAATAGCAAAAAATATAATAATAATAACAATAATAATCAAATAATCCAATTTAACATTTGGCAAGGGATCTGAATAGACATTTCTAAAAGAAGACATAGAAATAGCCAACAGGTAAATGAAAAAAATAGTCACCACTAATCATAAGAGTAATGCAAATCAAAACCACAATGCCATATCATCTCACCCCAGTTAGAATGACTGTTATCAAAAGACAAAAAAAAAATGCTGGCGAGGATGTGGAGAAAAGGGAAATCTAATACACTGTTGATGAGAATTAGTACACTCAGAGTGGAAAACAGTGTGGAGGTTCCTCATAGATCCAAAAATAAACTACCATATGATCCGGCAATCCCACTACTGGTTATTTACCTGAAGGAAAGGAAGTAAGTATATCGAAATGATATCTGCCCCCCATATTTATTGTAGCACTGTTTACAACAGTCAAGAGATGGAATCAACCTAAGTGTCCTTGAACAAATGAATGGATAAGAAAATGTGGTATATACACACATTAGAATACTACTGAGTCATTACAAAAGGAAATCTTGTCATCTGCAGCAACAAAGATGAGCCTGGAGGACATTATGTTAATGAAATATATCAGGCACTGAAAAATAAATAATGCATGATCTTACTCATATGTGGAGGCCAAAATACTTGAGGACACAGAAGTAGGGAACAGAACTGTGATTATTAGAGGGTGGAAATAGTAAATGGGAGGGAAGCGAAGGGAGAGGTTGGTTTATGGCTACAAAATTACAGCTAAATAGGAGGAAGAAGTTCTAGTGTTTCATAGCACTGTAGGGTGTCTATAGTCAAGAATAATTTATTATATATTTTCAAGTAGCTAGAAGAGAGGATGTTGAAAGATCCTAACACAAACAAATGATAAATACTTGAGGTGATGGTTATGCTAATTACCTGGATCTGATCATTATACATTGCATACATGTATCAAAATATCAACCTCTACCCCATTAATATGTGCAATTATTATGTCAATTCAAATTAAATAAAGCTTTTAAAGGACTGTAATATCAAGTTTTTTTAAGAATATGGAGAAATTGAAGCATTCATACATTGCTTGCAGGAATATAAAATAATGCAGCTGTTTTGGAAAAGAGTTTGGTGCTTCCTCAAAATGTTAAAAATAGAGTTACCATATGAACCAGAAATTCTACTCCTTGGTATATACCTAAGATAAATTAAAATATATGTCCACACAAAATCTTGTATACAAATATTAATAGCAACATTAATCATGATATCCAAAAAGTGGAAACAACCCGAATTTTAATCAACTGATGAATGGATAACAATATGTGGTATATCCATATGATAAATTATTATTTGGCCATAAAAAAGTATGAAGTACTGATACATGCTACATAACAGATGAACTTTGAAAATACTATGCTAAATAAAAGAAGCCAGTCAAAAAAGACCACATATTATATGATTCCATTTATATGAAACATCCAGAATAGGCAATTTATTGAGACAGAAAGTCGATTAGTGGTTTCCTAGGGCTTGGGGCATTTGGGGAAAATTGGAGTGACCACTATTAAGTATAGAGTTCCTTTTGGGGTGAATAAATAGTCTAAAATTGTAAGTAATGGTTACACAACTCTATGTATAAAACCATTGCAGTATACATTTTAAATGGGTGAATTCCTTGGTATGTAAATTATATTTCAATAAAGCTGTTAAGAAAATGTAATTTTTATCACAACATATTATGCTTTAAGAAAAATAGAAGAGAAAAAGGAAGGAAATTTTAAACGTCAACAAACAAATAGAAAGCAAGAGATTCAAAATAGATAAATATTGAAGATAGGCAAGCAACATTCAATATAAACATATTATGTGACCCTGGAGACTAAAATGAAAGTAAGGAGCCAGAACAAATGTTTAAAATTATAATTCGAGAAAACTTTTCTGAAGCAATTTTCAAAATGTGAAATTGTACATTGAAGAGCACACATCTATCTGAAATAAGTATCCAGAAAGACCGATATCAAGTTAAATTCTTTTATAAAGAAAGAGAGAGAGTAGTGGATATTAAAGAATAACAATACATCCTTTGGGCATTTGTTGGGGGTAACAGCAATATAATTATAAGGGAAAGAATGGCAGATTATGAGTAGACTTTTCAGCACCAATGCTTTATGCCATTAACAAATGAGGTAATACATGCATGATACTAAAAAAAAATGACTTCAACAACTGACATTCAGACAATCAAAATGAGTAGCAAGACACAGAAAAATGAAAAGGTTGTGAGCACTGACCTATGGTCACTTATAGAACTAAAGGAAAATGAAAATTAGAATGGATTATAATATGTAATGGTTATATGCCTTCCCAAAATGCATATAGTAGAACCATAAAAAAGAGGGAGAATGCTACTTTTTCAGAGAGAAATTTGTGATTGGGATAGAAGCAGGTGGAAGAACTTAAGGGTTACTGGTAAAATTCTATTTATTTACCTTGGTGTGGTTATGAAAGTGTTTGGCTTACAATACATTTTTAAACTATTTCATTTTGCATGTTTCCTTTTCATTATCTGTGTTTTACTTTATAATAAAAGATTAAAAATGTTTTCCCCTGAAGATTATTCCAAACATCCTCAATTATATTTTTATAGGAATAAAAAATATTAAAATACCACCTATTTTTTAAAGTATTTCCCTAATTAAAATCTTTAATAACAGATAAGATGATACATTTCCCAAAATAATGCCCTAAAATGTATTCTTCATATATTTATTTATTATTTATTATAAAATATTTTAAATTTCATTTTATTTTAAAAATAAAATATATTTTAAATAAAAGTAAAATTTTGATATACAAAAATATCTATCATCTCCCCTTTACTCATATTTATATATTAGTTTAAGTAATTTCCCCTTGCACACCTTATTGTTTACCCATATGTATAGCTAATATCTGTCACAGGTTAATAATACACTGACATCTCTGAGATAATAATTGGCATTATTAACTTGACAATTGATCACGTGCATACTCATTAAAAATGGACAAGTCAATTATTTTGTGATAGTGTAGAGTTAGACAAACTTTTAGTCATTTTTAGTCCATTCTGCTTAGGAAGTCATTAAAGCTACCCTATCTCTTATAAACATATAATTGTGTTATTTTCCATGTTTCGCATTTTCAAATTGTTTAACATTAATTTTTTGAAATATACTTCAGATTAAAGCTTGATGTGTAGTTTAAAAAGCCAAGAATAGTACCATTTCTTTATCAAGAATCTTAATAGCCAGCTAGCCAGTGGTGGTCATTAATAAAACCTCTGCATCTTACCATTACAATTAATCATAGGCACTCAAAAAAAAAGCACTCTATTATTGGTAGTTTCCCATATGTTCAATTAATACATGTTGCATTTTCAGAGTACTCTCTTAGGTCCACCAATTTGAGGCCAACAAAGGTACTAATTAATATTGTAATTAGTTATCTTCAATCTCTTTGTTAGTACCCTCTGCTATTAAATTTCTTTCTACTATAATTACACAGAGTTTGTTTACTTAATTTAAATTGGACAACTTTTGGTTGTTATCTTTACCTTGCTTAGGGCCTGGAGACGTTATGTGTTTGGGTGCAAGATCTCAGAAACTATGTCTTAATACCTGAAACTTTCTTAAAATATGCTTCTGCAGTTAGGAAAGATCCTTTGCAATGCATTATGAATGAACTGTAATTAACATACCTTGTATTTCTACACTCCTATCTCTTTCATTTACACCTAGCCTAACAGGTATAAAGCACTGATTTAATTATAAGAAAGCAGAAACTAGCTCTTTTAGCTCTTTAGTCTTTCTGAAATAAATATAATTTAACTGAATAAATTCAAACATGCCTCAGGAACTCTGAGTTCCAACTTTTTTCCCTAACAGTGAATACTTGTGTTATCATATCATTGTTCTTTCTGTGAAATGAATACTAATTCTGCATCCCTGTCAAGGAAATAATTTGAAAATCTCTTTAACTGAAAATGGTTTATGTAAAATGCTTGGAAATATAAAATCTATAAGGCTGAAATGTTAAGAACTAGAAGGATTCGCCTAAAAATATTAAAGTCTGGTCAGGCATGGTGGCTCATGACTAATCCCAATGCTTTGAGAGACCAGGCAGAGAGGATCACTTGAGCCCAGGAGTTTGAGCCCAACCTGAGCAACACAGTGAGACCTCGTCTCCACTAAAAATTTTTAAAAAGCAAAACAAGTAGCCAGGCATGGTGGCACATGCCTGTGGTCCCAGCTACTTGGGAGGCTGAGGAAGGAGTATCAGTTGAGCCCAAGAATTAGAGGTTGCAGTGAACTATGATTATGCCACTGTACTCCAGCCTTGGCAATAGGGCAAATAATCGGTCTCAACAAAACAGTTAAAGTCTGCTACTATTACTTATTTTATAAAGCTGCTGCTGTTTTCAGAGATGATTAGCTTTTTTCATGAAACGTAATTTAACTTATATTCATTTTATATTATATTGTAATATATTACCTATATTACAATATAGGTAATTATATTATAATATATTACCTATATTACAATATAGGTAATTATATTATATTACCTATATTACAATATAGGTAATTATATTATATTGTAATATATATTAGTGTAATATATTATATATATAGTAATATATATAATTTTATATTATATTGTAATATATTACCTATATTACAATATAATATAATATTCATATATTAATGCACTAATGTATGAAAGGCATTTCTTTTCATAAATCATCTCAAAGAACAGAAAAACTCTGTTCTTTGTTCTTAACAAGCTTAAGCCTCTTATTTATAAGAACTATCCCTCAATTTCGCCTTCCTATAGGTTATACCAATGTTTCATCTTATGTAATTTCTGAGCACATAGTATAGTGTAAATGTTTTTAGATCTCAATATTATTATTAAGAAACAACATTCTGCATTGTTGGCAAATATATAATAGAATCCTCTACCCAAAACAAAGGTCCATATTTATTTGAAATTAATGGTTCTGTCAACCTATTCTAGGTATAGCTGGATCTTCAAGCCAAGTATTATTCATTACACTTTTCTGTACTTTAATCAACCACAGAAGTAAAGAGGCTCATCCTCAAAATATTGATTAAGCATATATGTAACATCCCAAAGTGGACACATATTGTTTATTTTGTCTCACTAGCGAACAAGCCACCACTGCCATACCACAATATGGAAGCATATCTACACACATGCATATATGCACACAATTGCATGTGCATAGCCTCACACACACTTTATAATTTCAGGGAATAATTATCTCTATTCCACACTGAACTATCCTAATATTGAATGCTATTTCTAGTCATATATTTATTTAAAATGAATTCATCATTCCTTGGCCACAATTTTTTGGTTCAGGGCTAAAAAGCTGACACCAGCTTGGCAAATCAGTTATTCCTCAGAAACTAAAATTGGATGAGAGATTCTAATCTCAATCTGCCAGCCTTCTGGAATAAGACAAATAAACTTGAAGCTATTGGCAGTGGTCATTTTCCCCATATAAGCAGGAAAGCAGAACATATTTTCTGGAATAAGAGAAAAAATGTGAAACATTCAGCCTAGGAGAAGTATCAAAAGATGATGAGATAGATAGACAGATGCATAATGGGAGATAGATAAATGCATAAATACATATCACTTGCAACTAAAATAATTAGAAGTAAAAACTTTAAATCAGTAAACTAAAAGATGGTAACTCCTTTAACTTATCATGAATTTTTTAATTGCATACGAAATTTTTATATTCTGATTTTATTAACTATTCCAATGGAATGGGAAAAGAGTACAAATGTTTACATGAATATTCGAACTTTTACTGCAAAATATTGTTGATTTTCTCCCTGATACTGTATTTAAAGTTCAGGAAATAGGCTGGGCACGGTGGCTCATGCCTGTAATCCCAGCACTTCTGGAGTCCAAGGCAGGCTGATTACTTGAGTTCAAGTACCAGACCAGCCTGGGCAACATAGTGAGGCTCCGTTTCCACAGAAAAACACAAAAATTGGCCAGGCATGGTGGTGCTTGCTTGTAGTTCCAGCTACTCGGGGGGGCTGAGGTGGGAAGAGCAGTTGAGCCTGGCAGGTCAAGGCTGCAGTGAGCCCAGACTGCACTACTGCACTCCAGCCTAGGCAACAGAGCAAGACTCTGTCGCAAACAAAACAAAACAAAAAAAGTTCAGAAAATAAAATATGAGTTCAAAATATACTATGAACGAAATATAATGTTGTAAGGCTTGTTAGAAACAAGAGAATATAATTTTGATTTCTCAGACTTGTGTCCCTATTCAAGATAAACAGGACAAACCAATGGAAATGAGACCTCTCCTCCTTTGAATTGATCTCAGAAGGATTTAAATCAATAACACAATAGCTGTTGCTGCTGCTGATGTCACTTAGGGACGAAAACCAGTGAGGAGCTGACATGGCTTATAGGTAAGAGCTGATAAGTTAGCACTAAAGTAAGCAGTTTCCCAATCAGTAGTGGTGCTTCTTGTTTGTTCAGATTATGCTTTTTGATTCAAACTGTCTTTCCCAAGAAGTAAAGTGAGGTACCTAAACATATAAATTTAGTCTATTACCTGTAAATTATTAACAATACTTTTGATAAGTCACTTTGTATCATTTGTATACTAAAAACATTGATGATTGAATATGCTGATTATGGGGTTAATTAAGAAACCAAAAAGAGAAGGCTAACTATGCTTCCTTTCAAGAGCTTTTGTGTTTTAATTTACAAGAGACCTCAAGATAGTTTGTGTGGTGGTCAAAAAAGTTTTGGGGGCTTTTTTCATCTTTAAATAAGCAGAAGATATCCAGAAACTGGCAATAACAGGAATTTGTTATAGATAATTTTTAAAAAATTATCTGTGAAATTTCAAAATTGTCTTTACCATAATATCATTTATGATTTAGAAAGCTGAGATGAATTTCTGCAATATTTAACCATTAAAGGTGGTGTCTACACTTTTACACTCCTGGTAGAAATGTAAATTAGAACAACCACTATGGAAAACAGTATAAAGTTTCCAAGTAGAACTATCATTCCATCCAGCTATCCCACTACTGGGTATCTACCCAAAGGAAAAGAAGTCACTATATGAAAAAGACAGATGCACACACGTTTATAGCAGCACAATTTGCAATTGCAAAGATAAGGAACTAATCTAAGTGCCCATCAACCAAAAAGTGGATAAAGAAAACATGGTATAGATACACTGTGGAATACTACTCAGCCATAAATGGAATGAAGTAATGTCTTTTGTAGCAAGTTGGATGGAGCTGGCAGCTATTATTCTAAATGAAGTAGCTCGGGTATGGAAAACCAAACATCACATGTTCTCTCTTATTAGAGGGAGCTAAGCTATAAGGTTGTAAATGTATAATAATAATATAATGGACTTTGGGACTCAGGGGAGAAAGCTGAAAGGAGGGTGAGGGATAAACAACTACATATTGGGTACAGTGTACACTACTCGGGTGACAGGTGGACTAAAGTCTCTCAGAAATCACCGCTACAGGACTTATCCATGTAAACAAAAGCTACCTGGACACACAAAACTATTGAGATAATTTTTTTTAAAGGTGGTGTCTAACTCCCTACATCTCAAAAAAGGCCAGCCTTAGTGACTTGCTTCTAATAAACAGAAGATGGCAGAAGGAAGGCTATGTGACTTCAGGGGCAATAAAGCTTCCCTCTATCTCTTCTGGACATTCACCTGAGAACTCAGACAATATACTATGTGGAATTACGGAAAAGCCACAGGAAGGTACTCTAGCTCCATCCCTGATGAGGTTCCAACTGATCTAAGCATTCACCACCAATGAGCAAGCTGGCAGAAAATTCTAGCCTATAGCCTTTGAGCTACATCACTCGAATCCGAGTGAAGAAAGGAATAGTTGTCCCTGTCGAGCACTGCTCAAATCACAGAATCCTCAGCAAAATAAATCTCCTTGTTTTGAGCCACTAAGTTTGTAGGGAAAAAGATATTTTGCAGCAAAAGATTACTTGAATAGAAACCAAGAATCTTAAAAATGTTAGGTAATAAAGGGAAATATAATAATGCAATACATGTAAAACTCATAGGGAACAAAGTGGTTAGCTAAGAATTTCTAAGTCCTTTCACAGTGGTCCTCAATTAATGTTATACTCTAAATACTTTTATTTACAAATAATGGGCAAATAACACATTTCTATTGAAAATTGAGGAAGGGGAATAGGTGTGCTTAAAGAAACCCAGATGGCATGCCTACAGAAAATGTAGTCTCAGATCAGCTCAGTTGCCTGGCTTCATCTCAGCATTAAAAAAAATGTATATTGTATTATAATTATTAAATTATAAGTTGACCCTTGAGTAACACAGGTTTGAACTGCACAGATCCACTTATATGCAGATTTTCTTATACCTCTGCCACCTCTGAGACAGCAAGACCAGCTCCTCCTCTTCCCGTTATTCCTCTACCTATTTAATGTGAAGACAAGGAGGAAGACCTTTATGATGATCCACTTCTGCTTAATAGAAAATATACTTTTTTGTTCCGATCTAGTTCTATTGCATTGTTGATGATAAGTGTTGACTTTAGGTAGTGTAGAAGCAACAAGCATGTCCTTGTAGTACAAGTACAGTGAAGGATAGAACACACTTTCGTTGATGCAAAAATTTAAATAGTTATGTTACTTCTGTATCCAATGTCCTAAAGTTTTAGGGTTAGTTTCAGTTTTTTGTTTGCTTATATGAGCTTAGCGTAAAGAATATTTTTAAACATCGTGTTTTGTCGTCAGCATCTTTTCTATTAAGAGGTAAAATGTAGTCCTTGTTTGACTCTTGACAATCCAGTGTGTTTGATCTTAGGTCTCATGATCTGAGTGCATACCCTCTCCAGGAAGGAAACTGCACCAATGTCTATTCCTGTTAAATAGCAACTTTTAGTCTCAGCTCGTTTTGTTTTGATGTCAATAAATAGTAACAGCAAAAAAAAAAAGAAAATATACTTTTTCTTCCTTATGATTTCTTTGGCTTACTTTTTGTAAGGAAACGGTATATATATAATACATATATAGCTGGGAGCGGTGGCTCATGCCTGTAATTCCAGCACTTTGGGAGGCCAAGGCTGGTGGATCACCCGAGGTCAGGAGTTCAAGACCAGACTGGCCAACATGGTGAAACCCTGTCTCTACTAAAAATACAAAATTAGCCAGGCATGGTGGTGGGTGCCTGTAATCCCAGCTACTTGGGAGGATGGGGCAGGAGAATTGCTTGAACCTCGGAGGCAGAGGTTCCAGTGAGCCGAGATCACGCCATTGCACTCCAGCCTGGGCGACAAGAGCAAAACTCCATCTCCAAATATATATATATATATATATATATATATATATTATAAACACATATATTAAAAACACATATTTTATATATAACACATTATATATACTGTTTATGCTATTAGTTAGGCTTCCAGTCTACAGTAGGCTATTAGTAGTTAAGTTTCTAGGACGTAAAAAGTTATATGAGTATTTTTGACTGTACAGGGGGTCAGTGCCACAATCCCCACATTGTTCACAGGTTAATTGTAAATAGAGAGAGTGTACATTTATAATGTGTATAGTGTCTGTTTATGTATAGTATGTAAATATTACATATATAATAATAGTACTAAATATGTATATCATTACAAACATGTATATGTTGATTTGAGCTTTTTTTTGCAGTTGGTAACATCACCCACCATGCAAAAAAACAGAGAAGAAAATTGAAGTTTTACAAAAAAGTTAAATTTACAGAGGAAGTCCGATAGATAAGCAGAAGAATGATAACTTAAATTTATTTTTGCATTATTATAGCAAAATATGTCAAATTTCCCTATAGGATTACAGGGAATACTCAGTTTATATCTTTCAGTTAATATTATATATTTCATTCACTTAACAAATATATTCACTGAATGCCTATTACACTATGCCACATTTGACCATTCATTCGTGGTGTACACAGTGAACACACGGGACAGAGATCCTTATCTTTCTATAGGTGGTCAACTCATTCCCAGGATATAGTTTGGGATGAAGAGAATATAGCACAATTAGTAATATTAGGATATTGGGAAGCAGCTGCCAGTTTTGAAGTTTATTAAGACATTTATCAATGAACAGATTGCCTGAAAATCTGTATGCTTTTCTTCACAGTGACAATCAATATACTCACTTTATTGTGTTACTAAAAATTCCCTCCACCAAAATTGTTTAGGCAGAAATCTATGAAGGAACACTTAGAATTGAATCTTAGTTAATGTATCAGATTTTGTTTAATGAATTTCCTTCCAAGAAGACTCTTCTATTGATACGTATAGATTATGAGTAAATCTTCCTAAACATTCTAGAGTTCTAATGTAAGACTGTTGCTTCTAAATGGTTTAACTAAAATGAGCCACTGATGAGATCACTGACTTCTCTAATTATACGGCTTCTTCAGGCTCAAGTCTCCTTTCCTTCAATAACCCTTTCAAGCTAAAGTGATCACATCCTCTTAATTCATAGTTTCACTATTTAAACAAATACACCAAAATCCATTCTCTCTTGGGACTTTTAATTATTATTTTATATTTCTATGCATTATTTAACTGTTGAATTTTATTTAACATATAACTTATTTTTCTCCAACTGGATGTTAAGTCTCCTGAAGATATTGACATATACATACATATGTGTATAAATATTTATGGGTGTATATATATACACACACATATATATTTACATTTTATTGCATTTTTTGTCTCCCCAAATAGATTGTAAGTTCCCTGAGCATAGCAACTTGGAATATTTTGTTCATTCCTGAATTCTCAGTGCCCAGTGCAGTAGTACAATAATAAATATTTTTTGAATTAATGAATAAAATATTAAATAAGTTTGTTATTCCTCAATTTAAAAATTATCCAGCAAGGTACAATGGATGACTATTTTGTTATCCTTCAAGCTGCTACATAAACTTTTTTTTTTTTTTTTTTTTTGAGATGGAGTCTCGCTCTGTCACCCAGGCTGGAGTGCAGTGGCGCAATCTCGGCTCACTGCAAGCTCCGCCTCCCGAGTTCACACCATTCTCCTGCCTCAGCCTCCCAGGTAGCTGGGACTACAGGCGCCTGCCACCACGCCTGGCTAATTTTTTTGTATTTTTAGTAGAGATGGGGTTTCACCGTGCGTTAACCAGGATAGTCTCAGTCTCCTGAACTCGTGATCCGCCCACCTCGGCCTCCCAAAGTGCTGGGATTACATACGTGAGCCACCCTGCTAGGCCACATAAATTTTTTAAATATCCCAAATACTCATTTATCCATAGGTGTCTAATAGGTGAACCTTGATTCTCAAGTGTTTATCTGCTTGTAAGAGATTTATCATCACATTTATTATTGAGTGGCCTTGGGGAAGCTGGATTGCAATGTAGGCTGTGGATGGGGGTAGAAGCAGCTCTAGACTTTAGTGGCATCATTTTTCAGTGAAATAGCTGAGCATATGAATATAAACTGAAAAAAAAACATCTGAAGCCTTAGAAAGTCAGTGGAGAACTGCCATCTCTTGCTGTGTAGGAATCTAAACTAGCAAGTGATCCACATTAGGTGAGACACATTGGACCATACAGGGCTTATTTTCAATAGTAGCATAACATGGCAATGACCGAAGTAATAAAGGTGCAAAACTGAAGTGTGCTAGCAGACTGATAAGACTTTCTAACCTGATTTGAAAAGTTAACACCATCAAATGTATAAGCCACATATATTAAATAAAAAAGGGCAGCAGCTTACTGCACTTTGATATATACTATCTACTGTATACCATATACTGTATAGTGTACACATCATATATTTTATATACTATATACTGCCCTTTTGTATATAATACTGAGGCGATATTGTATTAGAAGTTAACTCATTTATAATATTTGCTTATCACAAAACTGCAGGAATGGTTTAAGAACCTCCTTTACAAACTCATATATACAGTCTAAAATGTAAAAATACTTGACCCATACTGTTCTCTGCTTTGTGGTCTCAGAAAAAATCTGAGAGACAGAGAAGTTCCCATTTTAACTGTCTGGACATTACTCTGCACTGTACCAGTCATGGTAAACAAGATCAATAAGCCACAGGCACAGGTTTTAATGGGCTGATAATAAATGTGGTAGCAAATAAGTAATTGCAATGCAATATGCTGAATAAAAATTATAATTCAATATAGTAAATGCAGAGTGCTATGCAGGCGTCTAGACAGGGGTAATCATCCTTCTGTTTGGAGAAGGTCAGGAACACTTCTCAGAGAACTATTTATTTACACTGAATTTTGAGCAATGAGTAGGTGTTCATCATGTAGAATTCCAGTTAGAGAGAACAACATAGTGAAAGGCACCAAGCCATGAACAAGCAGGTAGCATTTCTACAGGGAAAGTCAAAGATCAGGAAGCACATCTGAGAGTGGCAGGAGTGAACTGGAAATTAAGCAAGTGCCAAATCAAGAAGGGCATTGTGCACCAAGATCAGAGTTGAATGTTGATGGAGTCTCTGAGATGCTGTAAATAACATCATACAAATTTACTTTGGGGCATTCGTGCAGGAAAATGTGGCAAATAGATTGGACTGAGCAGGAATAAGATCTCGTTTTTGGTTTCAGAAATTTGATTTACATGAATGGTGATTTTGATTGTATAAGCATATGGGAGATGATGGGGGTGAGGTGGGAGAGAGAAATAGAAAGAAAGGAGAAAGGAGATACCACTTTTAAACTAGAATCATAATTTCTCCAAATTTTCACAAGTAATAGCTTTATTTTATAATTATCTTAAATAATATATTATTTTTATTGTTCATTTAAATACTTCAAAGGGATATTTTTGGTCTACTTTGTGGAGTATAAATATACAATATTTTTTCCCAGTTTTCAAGAAAATGCCACAACCATTCTTAAACTCAGTTTACATGTGCTAAGCTCAGCTGTGTGTTTTCAACATGAGCCTAATAAAAATGAGCTTTGTGATTTGCATTCTTCTTTCTGCAATTTCAGTGTTTATGCATATTGGTTTGGCAAGAAACCAGATAAGCAGCTCATGTAGAATAACTTGGCAAACGAAACCTCTGCTTCTGGTGAGAACTTCTTCGAGTTTTATTTCGTTATTGTTATTAAAATTATCTTGTGCAGTCTAGATTCAGTAGGATCCATAACAGTGAAATAAACAGAATAATAGAGTGGTAGCATTTGGGGAAATGAGTATACTACAGGGGTTAAAGAAAAAACTCAGGATTCTACATTGCCTGGGTTTAAATCTTCTGTGACCTTGAGCTAATTAATTACCTGTTGTTTGCCTCCTTTGCTCATGTTTAAATTCCACAGTTCCATCTCCATTTTATAGGGCTACTATGAGGATCATAATAATGTATGAAATATGATAAGCACCATGCCTGGTAAATATATATATAGTCGATAAAATGGTACCACTTTCATTATTTAAGTATAAGAATACTACTACAATGACGAATTTTCTTCCTTTGCTATCATAGGATAGTTAATGAATATCGAATTGGTCTAGTGTTAAAACCAATATATGGAGTGCAATAGCTGCTCTCTCAACCTCTTTTTAAAAATATTTTCCCCTTATTCCTGTATATAAAAAAGATTCTAGCAGCAACATAGATAGAACAGCATAATGGATCAGCTTTCCAAGTCATTTTAATGTTTGTATATCAATAAATGAATAATGGGAAATATGAAGGTGCTGAATATATAAATATAACACATATACTTTATTTTTTGATACATGGTAATGACTACAGAATTATAATGGCTCACCTAAAGTTATGCTTTCTCATATAACAATTGTGCCAGCTATTTTAGAGGAAGGTATAAATCTCCAATAATGTCCCTATGGCAATGGGAAGTAATTAGAGTATTTCACACCTAAAGATTAATATTTTGGATTTATTTTGTACCTTTCATCTAAAGGCCTCAAAAAGCCTCTATAAACATTGACTCATTAACTTCAATTGCCACACCTTCCATAAAGAGTATCCAACAGCATTTTACAAATGAGAAAAATTAAATTGAGAATAACTAAATATTACATTTATGTTTTAGGAGTCAAGATTATATTTTAAGATTTTAAATAATGTGTATGAACACAAGATTTTCTTTTTTTTGTTAAAAATCAATGTCTTTTCTTTTATTATTGTACTTTAAGTTTTAGGGTACATGTGCACAATGTGCAGGTTTGTTACATACGTATCCATGTGCCATGTTGGTGTGCTGCACCCATTAACTCGTCATTTAGCATTAGGTGTATCTCCTAATGCTGTCCCTCCCCCCTTCCCCCACCCCACAACAGTCCCTGGAGTGTGATGTTCCCCTTCCTGTGTCCATGGAACACAATATTTTCTACATGTACACAAAATATGCTTTTCTTTACACTATTTTGCATGTCATTTCCTTTAAAAATGAATTTTCAATTGTTTTTATGACATTTAGGAACATAGATGTAAGTTTTATGAATTTTTAAAATACAATGTTTTAGATACTTAGATAGCTATGTTTCAGAACAATTCTTTTTTGTATCATGAATTTAATACACATAAAACTGAGAGATACTATATATGTGCAAATATGTGTGTATGTTTTTGTGTATGTTCCTATATATTGTAAGAGTCTCACCACCAGGAACAATGTTATATAATTTTGTGCTTACTTAAACTATCATAATTTCTCAATTAATACTGTAAGAAGCTGTGTGTCAGTAGACAATATTTAGACCTTTAAAATTAACCCAAAATTATACGAATGCAATGTATCTGTGAATACTTTTCATTGAAAAACTTTTCTGTTTACAATGTATATTCTATAAAGTTTAAAATTTAAGTATTTTATGGTATAGGTACAATTCGTCTTTATAATTTTGTCTCCAAATACTCACACCTCACTTTACCTCTATTTTA
The DNA here is from genome assembly GCF_009828535.3 of Hylobates moloch. Lineage (NCBI taxonomy): Eukaryota > Metazoa > Chordata > Mammalia > Primates > Hylobatidae > Hylobates > Hylobates moloch. Next base: position 40,381,053 of record NW_026652277.1, read on the forward strand.
TTTATAACAAACTATTCAATTTCTCTAAAACATGCTCAGCACTTTCCTTATTGTGCTTTTGTTTTTTCTCTTCAGAACATATTTTCCCTCTGAAGTATATATCAAAACCCTACCATGTCCCAAGGCTTAATACTTAAGAAAAATCTCTTCCATGCAGCATCTCTAGTTTTTTTTTGTACCAGATACTGTTGGTGCTTCTTCTAGATCCCATTTACAGGCAAGACACTGTAAGTTTACACCTGTGCACTTATACACAGACACACACATATGCGCACACACAGGCAGTTCATGGCCAAAGAATAATGGATGTAACAGCCTAGATGCTTAGTTTCTAAGAGTAATAACCACTGTGGTGCTATTTTCACTCCAGAGACCTTGTTGGAATCTGGCTCAGGAAAGACTTCTTCTGGAACCATTTATTTGCCTAGTGATAAGGTTAGGCTTTGTGTCCCCACCTAAATCTCCTTGGGCAATTTAATCCCCAGGTGTCAAGGGAGAGACCTGGTGGGAGGTGATTGGATCATGGGAGTGGTTGCTCCCAAGCAGTTCTTCTGATAGTGAGTTCTCACAAGATCTGATGGTTTCATAAGTGTTTGGTAGCTCCTCTCTTGCTCACTTCTCTCTCCAGCAGCCTTGTGAAGAGATGCCTTCGGCCATGATTCTAAGTTTTCCGAGGTGACCCAGTCTCGGCCATTTCTTTATAGCAACGTCAGAACAGACTAATACACTTAGCTTCTACCTCTGCCCTATTCTGCTTTCCTCACTCAGTTCAGTTTTCTTCTGGGCGCATTCCTCAATAAATTGCTTACACAATAATCCCCAATTCAGGCTCTGCTTGTAGAGAACTTAAGCTACAATGCCTTTAATTCAGTGAATTCCTGAACTCATTGCAATATTATTTATAATAAGTAGACAAAAATAATTTAAAAGTCCAATCACAGGGGGCTTGGTTAAATAAACTGTTTTCTATCTTTACAGTGAAACAACAATCCAAAATTAAAAACATTATTTTAGAAAAGATAAGACAGAGTTTATGATACAATAAAAGGAAAAAAGATTATGTGCAGTCTTACGAGCCAAGTCTATGCTAAATAATGGAGCTATGGCTCTGACAAGTTAAGATACAGTCCCTGACCTTGTGAAGTATATAGTAGCATGAGAAACATATTATATAAAGTTTCAAAGAACCACCACATTTTAATTTCTACTGAGGTAAATGCTGTGAAGTATAAGCAAAATTCATGGAAAAGAAAAATGAAAGACCTGACTTGGTCCGTAAAGCCAAAAAGACTCCAGTGAGGAAATAACATTTGATTAGAATTGTGGGGCATGATGGGTGTGACATTTCAAGAGTCATCTAGATATAGGAAGCAAAAAAATCAATGGTCCTGAAGAAGAAGCTGCATGACACCTTTGAGAAACTGAAAAAGCAAAAGATAAGAGGAACAATGGTTGGTGAGGAGGTAGAGATCTAAAAATCTAGAGACTTATAAGTCATGTAAAACATTTAATGTTTTATCTTAAGACCCATGGAGGCCAAATAGTAGCATACAGATTTTAAGCACAGTAGGGACATGATGTTATTTTTAATTTTAAAATATTACTCAAATTACTCTGAGGAGAATAGGTGAGTAGGGGTAGTGGACACCGATATGCAAGTTATGAGGTTATTGCAACAGCCAAAGTCAGAGATGATGGGAACTTGAGCTATGGAATAGTACAGAAATGTGAAGGAATGGACAGATTTGAGATATTTAGGAAGCAGAAACAATGGGACTCATGCTTAATTGGTTAGGAGGTTGGAGAATAAAAGAGGCTTCGAGCATTTTTATAGGGATCTGGCTTTCCCGACTGCTAGATGTTGTTGCCTGTCACTGAAACAGACATTATAATGAAGCTGTGAGTGAAAAAGGGGTTAGAAAAGGATATCAGTTCTAAATATATGAAGATTATGGTGTCCTTATGACATCTAAGAATTACTAAGCATACATGAAGCCAGAACCCTAAATTACTTACAAATAAATGTGTACACACATGCACATATACATGTACTTGTATAACACAGACATTACCACAAATATAATATTTGTGTGTATGTAATGAAAATCAAGGCCATACATTATAATGTTTGCCATACTTATCCCTAAATAATAAAATTATGCAGCAATTTAATTTTTTTGCGTTTGTAAGTTTGTCAGTGTACACACATAAATTTTGTCCTCATAAAATAAAGTAAAAAAGAGTGACTTTCCTTCCATGGACCACCACACAGCTCTTTAAAAACTATTCAATTATTGACTTCGCAAGCATCAGAGAAACCAGTGCTTGGAATCAATCACTCAGGGTACACTTCTAAGATGATTTTTATGTGCAAATTTGGTATTTGGCTTTTTATTACCGTTCAAGTCTAGACACTCAACCATCTCTCTGAGTAACTCATTATTTTTTATTTGGCAGAAAATATTCCCCAGTAATTGTATACCCTTTAAAATACAAATAACTTTTTATTGTACACTTTAGACTTCCTTTAATTGCATAAGTAAGAAAAAGTGCTTCAAATCAATTGGGAAATGCATTGACTTACTCATAACACATGATTCCTGTGATTCCTTTGCTTAATACTGAAAATCATAATTGAGATTCAACAGCCTCCTCACATAACTTTTCCCCAAAGTCAGACTGAAAGAAAAATAAATCATAATAATGATTAATGATTACTGAGAGTTCATTACATGCTGGGCAAATCTCTCAGTGCTTTGCAGCAGTTCTCTTATTTGACAATAAATCTGTGAGAAAAGAATACCAAGATCTTTTATATGATGAGAAAACAAATTCTGATATGTTGAGTAAATCACTGTAGGTCACACAGCAAGTGTTTAAAAGGATTGGGATTCCAACCCACTCAGGCTGAGAGTAACTTCATGCCAAACTTTGTAATATACCACTCTCATTCTGCAAAGGGTGTAGCTTGATGCTAACTCTGAAGTTAAAACTTTAAACATAATTTTTCTTAGACCACAGTTCTTTCAAACAACAAGATAAAAAGCCACAAGGAATGTGACCCTTTCCAATACAGTAGTCAACTGCTCAAGAGGTCATGAAGCTGAGATTTATTGACTACCTATTGTATCAGTTGAAATTCTTAATGTAGAATAAAAAAGAAAACTAAATCAACTTTGAACAGAAAATTATTGGCTCGTAAAATGAAAACTCTAGAGGGAGGGCAGGCTCCAGGCACAATTCGATCCAGAGGTTCACAATACTATCAAAACTTGGCTCTGTTTCTCTGTGATTTTCTTGGCTCAGCTCTGTTCTGCATGCTGGCTTTGTTGTCAGGCTGAAAGCAAGATAGATAGAGCAAGTGTAGGTTTTTCATCCACATACAGTACTGTTATGATTTGAATGTGTCCCCCAAAATTTATGTGTTGGAATCTTAGTCCCCAATGTAGTAGTGTTGAGTGGTGGGACCTTTAAGAGCTGATTACGTCACAAGAGCTCTACCTTGTGGCATTAATGTCATTATAAAGAGAGTGGGTTCATTATTGCCAGAGTGGGCTTGTTAAAAAAAAAAAATGAGTTGAGACTCCTCTTGCTCTCTTCCTCTCATGTGCTCTTGCCCTGCTGCCTTCTGCCATGGGATGATGCAGTACAAAAGTCCTCACCAAATACCACCACCATGCTCTTGAGCATCCCAACTTGAAGAACTATAAGAAATAAATCTCTGTTCTTGCAATAACAAATACCTGAAAATGTGGAAGTGACTTTGGAACTAGATAATGGATAGAGGCAGGAAGAATTTGGAGGAGTAGGCTAACAAAAGCATGGATTGCTGTAAATGGAACATTAAGGGCAATTCCAGCAAGGGCTAAGAAGAAAACAAGAGCTGTAGGGAGAGCCTAAATCTTCTTAGGGATTACTTAAGTGGTCATAATCAGAATGTTGGTGGAAATATGGATGGCAAAGGCAGTTCCAATGAGGTCTAAGACAGAAATGAGGAACAAGTTATTGCAAAACGGAGTAAAGGCCATCCTTGTTATAAAGTAGCAAAGAATGTGGAGGAATTGTGTCCAGGCCCTAGGATTTTATGCAAGGCAGAATTTAAGAGCAATGAACCAGGATACCTGGTGGGAGCCAGTCTAGGTAGCTTGTGCCTATAATCCCAGCTACTCAGGAGACTGAGATGGGAGAATTGCAAGGGCCCAGAAGATTGAGACCAACCTGAGTAACATAGTGAGACCTCATCTCTAAAAAATGAAAAGAAAATTAGTTGCATGTGGTGGCACATGCCTGTAGTCCAAGATACTTAGGAGGCTGAGGCAGAAGGATCACTTGAAACCAGGAATTTGATGCTAATCCATGATCATGCCACTGCACTTCAGCCTGAGTAACAAACCAAGACCCCATATCTAAATAAATAAATGAAATGTTTTTAAAAAGGGTATCTGGTGGAATAATCTTCTAAACAAAATATGGAAGAAGTTGTTTGTCTAGTTTTAACCATGTATAGTAAGATGCAAATAGGGAACAATTATTTAAAGATATAATTTATAAATAAAAGGGAAGCAGAAGGGAAAAATTTAGAAAATTCATAGCCTGGCCATGTAAAGATGAAAAAGGCTTATTGAGGAGAGCAAACCGAGAGTGTCCAAGCAACCATCTGCTAAAGAGATTAGTACAAATAGAAGGCAGTCAGGTGCTATTCAACATAATGGGAGAATGATCCCAAAGGCATTTCTGAGATCTTGGAGGCAAACTCAGATCTTGAGGACAAAGTTTCCAGAAAGGCACCTGTGGGGCCTCACTGCCCATGGCCAGCTTGGTACTCTGCCCACTACATTCCAGTGCAGTGTTCCTTGGCCACCAGAATATTGGCTCAACTGACCCCTAATCGTGGCTCCAGTGGGCTCAGCTGCAGCTTGTGTCACCATGTACACACAAGCAACACATGGTGCTGACTCTGCAGATGAGCAGAACGCAAGATCTTTGGGGCCATTCTGGCCTTCATCCAGATTTCAAAGGATGTCTCAGACAGCCTGGGAGACCAGGCAGAGACTTGTTACAGGAATAGAGCCACAACAGAGAGTCTCCACTAGGGTAATGATTAAGTGGAGCCATGGGAGGCAGGGCTGCCTTCAAGACCCCAGAACTATACAGTCCCCAGAGTACAATTCCAGCCAAGTAGTTGCAGGAACAAAACTCCCATCTGTGAGAGCTGCTGAGTGGACTGAGCCCAGGACAGCAATAGAAACAGGACTGCCTGAGGCCTTAAGGGCCCAACCCCATGCCAGTTTTCCCAGGATGAGCAACATGGAGTCAAAGGAGATTATTCTACAGCTTTAAGAATTTTGTTTTCGTTGTTGGGTTTTGGACTCACATGGGAATTATTATTCTTTTCTTCTTGCCTGCTTCTCTCCTTGGGAATGGAAATGTCTACCCTATGCCTATCCCACCATTGTATTTTGGAGCACATAACTTGTTAATTTCACAGATGGAAAATAAGTTGCCTCAGAATAAATCATGCCTTGAGTCTCACCAATATTTGATTTAGATGAAACTTTAAACTTTGTACTTTTAAGGTGATATTAGAATGGGTTAAGATTTGGGGGATTATAGGATGAAATGAATACATTTTTCAACTTGAGAAGGATGTGAATTTGAGGGACCAGGGGTGGAACGCCATGGTTTGAATGTGTTCCCCAGAAAGCATGTGTTGGAAACTTATTCCCCAATGCAATAGTGGTGGGAGCTGGGGTCTAACAGGAAGTATTTAGGTAGTGAGGGCTCCGCCCTCATGAATGATCTAATGCTGATTAGGAGGGGGCTTGAGGCTGTGAGTTCAATCTTGTTCTCACACGAATGCCCTATTTCCCTTCTGCCTTGTGCCATTAGATGATGCTGCAGAAGACCCTCACAAGATGCAGCCCCTCAATCGTGGACCTCTCAGCCACCAAAACCATGATCCAAGTAAATTTTTTTCCCTATAAACTACCCAGTCTGTGATATTCTCCTATAGCAGCAGAAAGGGACTGAGAAAAGTACTATCACAGAAAATGGGAAAACAAGTGTTCAAGTTTCTAAGCTTCAAGCATAATTTCTGAGACTCTCTGAAACTCTGCCAGTTTAGGACATGTGTGACCCCCTTACCACCTACTACTGACAAGAGAATCACATGCAATGGTTTAATGAAGCCTGGGTCACATGCTTTACTCCTAGTGCAGCAATATCTGTAGATATCCACGGTGAAATCGGGACATACTGGAAAGACGTAGGGGAAAATAATTCTAGGAAATCATGCAGCAAGTGTTCCTGCCTCTATTGTGTGTTAGATTTGTAAATACCTCATCTTATTCAAAGTAAGCCTAAAAGTCCAATGAAATAGGAATTAACCCTACTGTATAAATTAAAATGTAGAAGATTACAGTGTTATGTAAACCAGGATTTTTAAAAAATTGTCTGACTCAATAGGGTCTGCTCTCTAAACACTAGCAATTTGACTGTTTTTTATATAAATTGTGTCAGCTATTGAGTCATTCCAGTATTCTGAATTTAGAAGAAATAACAAATGAAAAACTAGTAGATACTGTGTGTATGTATGCATTCCCTTTCTTCCTTCCTCCTTTCCTACCTTTCTATATTTCACAAGTATTTGCTTACCCTCAAGAAAAGCAAAGCAAAGTGCCTTTCCCCATGGGAGCAGCAAAATATGTAAGGAAAATTCTTTTCCTTCTGGGGTAACACAAATACCAGAAGACAGATCAATGCTCAGCTAACTATAAAGACAGATTGGACTAAGTGCTGTAACCTGAATTTCACCTCTAATGTCTAAATTTCAGACTGCTTATCCACTGGCACTTTTTGTGGTTAGCACATAGTTTCTCTAATGTCTAAATTTCAGACTGCTTATCCACTGGCACTTTTTGTGGTTAGCACATAGTTTCCCTTGCCTTAAAAATAATATATAGAGTTTGTGCTAACTTTAAAAGAAATTAAAATATATTTTAACCATTTAAAACTTTATTCAAAAAGTAAATCAAGGTCAGTCTGACACATTATTTGGCAATAATGATTCAAACTGCATGAACTGTGTCTTGCAACAATTCTTTATACATCTCAATCTCCTATGAACTACAAGTAGGACAAACTCTACAATTTGATTTAATATAGTACCTCCACAGTGAATAATACATGGCCTTGAACAGAGCAGTAATTCCGCAATAAAGAGTTTTTAAATGAATTTTGATAAGTGAAAGAAATTCCAGTGCATATTTTTAAAGGACACCATATTTTCCTAGAAATGTAAATATCCTAATTGAGATCATTTTCATATACATTTGAGAAGATGAGTTTGAAAAAAATTCAGGACTTTTTCACATTCTAATTTCTCTTTAGTTACTAGCTAGAAATTTGTTTCAAGAACTTAGAATTTCCACTGTAATTCACAGGCTATATGATATATATATACATATTTTATAATGACATGTATATATATAATGGTTTTTCACAAAAGAAATAATACAAAGTCAAGTTTAAACTTAAGTTTATATTATACATAGCTACTTTGTTTATAGAAACTACAAGAAGATTCTTTTTGGAATAATGAATAAGACGTTTCCAATTATTATCTCTATGAATAAAAATTTATCTAAGCATTCTTCTTTCTTGAGGGGAGGAATTCTTGAAATCTTACCAACTCTATTTACAAATATTGCCCAAGTAGTATGATAGATCCAATTAACATGTAGAGGTAATCTGTAATCTGTGCCTTGTGGACATTCAATTTAAAGTGAGACACGCTTGTACAGAGGTCACTACTACTAAAACCAGCCATCCAAACCACTGCAAGATTCTGGTTACTGCTGTCAAGGAGCCTTCCAAGCAGGGAAACTAACTCCGAAGAAGAACAGCAGATCCTCTATCATGCTGTCAGGATATTCAGGGAGAGGTTTTTGACTAAAAAATGGAGGGTGAGAATATATTCTTATTAAAAAATTTAAACATCTTAAACAATGGTGAGACTCTATGACATGAGAGCGTTATCATAGTGCAATGTAGCCCACAATGGATTAAATAATGTTATGTTTTCTTCCCTGAACTAATCTTCCTTACTCACCTTTGCCTGCCTCACTGTTGGCTACACTAACATTCTTGCTGGTTCTTCAAAATGTCTAGCATGTTTCTCTCTCTCTCTCTCTCTCCTCCCACACTCCTCTTCCTTTTTCTCCTTTCTCTTCCCTCTCTTCTCTCCTTTCCCTTACTCTTTCTTCCCACTAGAATAATCTATTCCTGAATAATCACTTAGTTTTAGTCTCTGTTGTATGTCATTTCCTCAGACACAATGTCATTGGCTCCCTAATCTAAATTCATATCCTCTATCACTCTCTACCCCTTTTTGCTCCTGTTTTTTCTTCATAGACCTCCATATGTCATCCTTTCTTTATTGCCTCTCTTCCATTTTAGAGGTAAGCTGCAGGAAGACAAGCTTTTTGTGTGTTTTTCCTATTTTGTTTATCATTGTTTACCCAGGGCATATGTAGATATTCTACAAAATGTGCTAAATATCAAAATAATCAATGTATATCATTGTGCTTTGCAATTTTTCATTTTGGCCTCCTAACAACCCTATAAAGTAGACAGGATGAGATTTAAATGCAATGAAATAATAATTACATAAAATTTTCTGCCAATTTTATCTTACAGATGACCAACAGGACAGACACTAAGTAAATGAGTATTAAAAGTGAGCACGCAGGGAGAAACATTAATATGATTGAATTGAGTTCATGCAATTCAGCATGATTCTGGGAAAGCTAAAATAGTGAAATAAAGTATGTAGAGGTCATCTTTGGTTTTCCTTCCTTTTATAATAAACTCCAAAGTTTAAATAGAGAGGGCTTAAAAAGAAGCCAGCAAGCACAGTTCTGTACTATCAGCTTCCTAGAGGATCAGAACCTGAGAAAAAAAAGTTTAAGAATTTTGGTACTATTCCACTTGTGATGCTTAAACACTTGGAATTATTATTCTTGGAATATTAACAATTTAGGGTTAATAATCTTGAATAGTGAAAGCTAGATATGGAAGAAATGACTATTATCAAGTAAAATTAGCATGCACGTGTGCACACATGTATATACACATGCACACAGAGCAAACTCTACCCAGGAGACTAGGGGCATCCAGAAAGTAAATTATTTAAAAAATGTGAAATAATAATTTATTCCAGCTTCAAGTCCAATCTTCTCTTTTCTGCTAAAAATAAAAATGAACAAATAATAATTTGCAAGGACATAAAGAGGAAACATGAAAACTGAAATTAATATGAAGAAAACACTTCCCGGTAGGTATTAACTAATCCTTAGCTGTAGCAGTTAGAAAAGCACACTCCTAAAAGATTCATTTTTTACAGGTACTTCTGCTTTTTAAATTTATTCTGAACACCCAACAAAAACAAAAACAAAATAATGTTGTTTTTTAGTTCCTTAAGCTAACAAATGTTTTTCTCAGGTTACATTTTATTGTGCTCTTTGTGATCACTGGCATAAAATTACCTTTCAAAACAAGAAAATTCAAGAACAATCCAGGGAAAAATACAAGTTTAATGCTATAGTAAATTTAGAATTCAATCTATCGTCTCTAGTGGAAGAGATACCAGTGTCCTTGGCATGATTACTTGAGAAGCTAGCAGAGGTTAATGCAAATATAGTAGGAGTATAACCACATATAACAGAAACAAGTTGTCATCATTTTCCTAATGAACGCAAGTCAGTTATGCTGTGATTACTTTTGAATGTTTATTTTCAACAACTCTGGCTGAACTTCAAAGTGTTCCATTCCGTAAATCTCTGGTATCCTCAGTGATAAAGTCCACATATCTGGCTGACATTAGCTGAAATGACCTGTCACTCTCTTGCACCTTTCCCCTGCACTGGTACTCCTGCAGAGAAGAACATTTAACATGGCATAAGATGCAGTCCTTATCCTGTTCCAGCAGAGACCTAGACCACATGCAGCTGTTAGACATTCCAAAGGTCATTCTCCCTCTTCAATGTGTATATTATTTGTTTTTGCTATTATTTGACATTTGACATTTCTCCCTGTCTCTATCTTATATAGCCCCTTTTCAAGTGAATAAGCATTTATCACTTTATACATTAACATATATTAGAAGCAAACTGAAAATATAATGGTAAAAATAATCTTTTATGTTTTCCTTTTTTTCTTTCCTGATGACCTTAACATAGTGCATCATCTTACCAAATAAAAATGACTTACTGTAAATAATGCACTATAGTCTTAACTTCCTATTTCATGTATTATTTTAATCATTGTTAATTTCTTTTTTAGTTTCTTTCTATTCTCTATGTGAGAACAGCCAAAGAATACATGTAGAGAAACAATGTTTGAAATGTCTTGTGGATTAGAGGAAAACAAAATTTCAGGAAGAAATACATTGAAACATATGTTCTAAACATTTTATTTTGTAAAATTTGAAACTATAACAGTTGAAATATTTCTGTGAAATAATTAAATTTAATCTTTTTTCATAATAAGGGAAGAATATTGGTTAAATGTTTTATGTAGGACTAGGCTAGTTTACTGTAAAGATCTGGCGAATTTCCATAATACTAGGCCAAGGAATCATGGCTAACTAAGCACTCTTATCTATCAATTAGAAAGAAAGATAAAACACAGAATACATGTGACATATGTGTAGTTACTCCCTACCATGTGGTACACTCTAAAATGGGGATCTGAGTGAAATTGTTTAACCTGGGACTAGAGATTGAGAGGGCACACACACACACAAAAAATCTAGGATTACAGGCAGGAATGTTGTTAAAAACTGATATTTAATTATCTAGGAATAATGTGAAATAAAGTGCATGCTAGCTTCAACTACTTGATACTGACAAACTGGAGAGAAGTGAACAGATACTTAAAGGGGTTAGACACTGAGACTATTAGTGATTTCAGAGTAATCACTGACATTGTGTGATGCAGCAAAAGCTACCTTAAAATTATAGCTATTTGTAAAGCACAAAAAAAAAAAAAAAAAAAAAAAAACTAGGATATTTTAATGACCACTCAGTAGAAGAAATATTCCCCCCCCTTTTTTTTTATTCTTTACGGTTGGCAGCAAAGAGTTGCCAAACACTGCAATGTGGCAATGTAGTAGAAATGTGTGGAGTAGCCTTGATCACGGTGATCAGAAAATCAGAGAGGGCTCTAGGAAAGAATGTGGCTTCCTCTTGGCAAGGGGACTTCCTGAGGAAAAAAGAAGTGCAGAGGATGCATGGAAAAGTACAAACCCAGTGAAAACTGTTCTTGACACCATTAATAAGGGAACAAATAAGCACAGATACCAGACAGTAGTATTTATCTTCTGTGCCTCAGAGAAGTTATGCAAATTATATAGCATTGTTAAACTTCCTTTATCTCCTCTGCAAAATGGGTATAACACCAGCATTATTAAGATTATTGCTACACGTTAATGAGCTAATGCCTAGAAAGTGCTTGCAACAATGATTGGCATATTGTGAGTACTTAATAAATGTTACTCTGATTATTTGGTTTTTATAGGTGGCCATGAATAACAAGTAATAAATCACTTTCATTACAGATTATGGATGTAGTCATTTTCACTTTATCCTTCCTTATATCCTATATCTTCTATAGAATCCCACTGGGTATTTTTACGAACAGATAAAGTAGGGTTAAGGGGACTGTATTTATTTATTATATTCATGATAGTGGCACCAAAGGTGGGCAAACTAGTTCAATAATCCTTTATACACCATAGAAGTACTTTAGTTGTATTTTAGTAATAATAATTCTAAATCTACAATACAATAAAAGTCATTTTTCATTAAAATACCTTTAAATTAGTATTGTAGACTTATGTTCAGTGTACTTATGCTCATTGTTCTGATTTGCCTTCAAATGTCTCAATAAGTTACTGACCTTTAATCAGTTATAAATCTAGGAATTAGTTTTGTTGATTAAAATTGCAGTGATAGCTCAATTCTGAAAGACAAGTCTAGTTTAATTTTATAAAAGAACTTAGTAAATCAGTGCCAGTATGTAAAACTGCCAAGAGAATTAAATGCTTACCTAAATCCCTGTAACTTCTATCTCCCTCTATTTTTTTTTTCTGGTGAGCATACTTTTCATGCATAGAATTATCTTACATAAACATGGGAGAAAACAAACTTTTCAGTACAGTATATATTAGAAGTTTAGAAAAAGAGTAGACCCGGGAATGTGGATAATTTTTTAAATAAAGTTAAAAGAAATTAAGAAATTAAGAATTGATTGTTGAAATATGAACATTAAAAATCAGAAAACAATATAAGTCAAAGAGATTATGACTTTAAAGATATAAGATTATAAAGCTAAATGGTCATGAAAGAAGAGTTATGTCTTAAAATGAGTCCAAGCAGTAGAAAGATTATGGGTTTATCAGTAACTGGAAAGATTCCTATTTTGTGAAAGTTCTGAAGCCAAAAGGAGAAAGAATTAAAAAAATGACAAAAATTTGTACTAGGTGTTTTCTGTCATGTTAAACAAATAGCAAATTTCTTTGTTTGAGTTTTAAAATGGGAATATAAATAACTCATATTCATAGGCAGTTTTCCTCTTCACTTGACATAATTACAAAAATCAATTAACTCTAGCCTCAAGATATTTGGCAAATGTGCACAAAACAGACCGAAGTAAAATGTACAATTATTTAAATAATGCCTATTACATTTATTATATTTATGAAGTTTTGAGGGAAGGCACAGAAGAAAGGGGAAGGAAAGCTAATATTGACTGAAAATTCCTTGTGGGCCAGTCACCTTCATTCTTTCAAAATCTGTTTCATTAACTTAATGTATTTTTCATTTGACTCTTCAAGCTAGGTGGTCATATCTACATTTTATGTATAAAAACACTAAGGTAAAGAAGGTTGAAATTAATTGTCCATAAGTGCTAAAATTTGGGTAAAATGGCATTTGAGCTGAGACACATGTGACAAGCTCCATGACTTTTAGTTCAATGAATTAACAATTAAAGCTCCAAGATTAGTAATATCTACTGAAATAATGATAGAGATGGGTGCATAATATAACATATAATCATATACTGTATATATATTATAGCATGCTCAGTTGTGCACGCACAAAGACTGAAATCAGAAGGAAATATGTAAAAGCAAAGCAGATTTATTTTTTGTACAGTTGGATTTTTGGAAGAGATTTTTCATATATAGTGTGATAATTTTGAACTCTGATTTCCACTAATATTATTACAATGGTATTTGTTCAATAAATGATATTTGAAAACTATGAAAAATTATATCATGTCTTTTTAACATAAATTACAAACTATGTTTGACTATTATAAACCTTCAACAAACCAGTCCTGGTGACAAATGCATATCCATACCAACATATATAGATTTCCACTATAATTTGAATAAATCATGGAGATTTTATTTGCATTTGCAATATACACATCTTTTTGTTAATTTAATATTACTTTAAGGCTTCCTACAGTGATACAGAAGATGCTTTGCAAAGTCAGTGTGTGTGTGTGTGTGTGTGTGTGTGTGTCTGTGTGTATGTATGTGTATATAAAAGTTTATTATTGAGGATAAACACAGCATAGGAAACCTAAGAACATGTTATAGGCTATGCAAGAATATAATCAAGAATATTTTATGCAGCCTTTGCAAATAAGAGGATTACAACACAAAAGTATCATTTAGCACCAATTTAAAATATTCTCAAGCAAATACATGTATACATAGTGACATGTTTCTGATAGACACTGAATTAATTTTAGTTAATCTGGGAAGAAAAGAGTTCCAATCTGAGCCTGGGGACAGAGAGAAAGGATGGGCCAGAGAGACAGTAGGAAAGAAGAGTGGAGAGTGCAAGCTGTGGAAAAGGGTTTGGATCTGTATGAAAAGAAATAGGATTTGGAACTGGAGTAAACTCTGCTGGGTTCTAAATTCTGTGAGAAACCTAGAGGATGATATATTCACTGCACCTAGCAGCTTGTAGGAATAGTTCTCCAAACATCGGGTTAGTTACCTCTTATATTATATTTAGTAGGCTTCAAAAAAAGGAATTAATTATTGTCCTCTAATACAATATAGTAGAGCACAGGTAAAATGGATCCCATGTAATGAAAACAATTAACCAATTCTACATAATCAGGCTATTTCTATCTCCTAGATAGCCCACATTAATAGGCCACATTAATACTACTTTGATGATATGAATATAATTCCTATTTTTAGTAAAAATTCATAGAGTATTCAAAAAATTCCTACCTCTGAAGCATTTGAGCCACTTAACCTCTCCATGTGCTCATCAGCAAAAGGAGGGTCCTAGGCTCTGGACAATCTCTAACAGTCTTTCCATGAACGAGTCTATGATCATGTAATTTCTAAAGGAAAGTGACTTAAGGATCAGGCCAAAATCACCAAAGAAGAAGAAAGGAGGAAGGTGGCAATCTTCAGAGCACAGTGTGAGAATGATGCTCTCAAAGCCAGTTTCATGTGGAAAACATAGAAAGCGATAAGACCACCAAAAACCTGGGGTGCTAGAAGTAAAGCAAGGAGTAAGGTTTACATAAAGTAGGCCAGCAATGAAAGAGCAAGAGAGTGAGGGGAAGAGACCAATGCAGGCTACCACACAATCATTTCTTCAGGTAAAACTGGACTTTGGAACAGAGATAGGAAAAAAACGTTTAGGAGAATCTGATGACTTCTACATGAAACTGAGAAAGGGCACACCTGAGACAAAAGTTTGTAGAGGTTGAATAAATTAGATAACATGGTATCTATAGAATAATTAATTCAAAAATGCAATACAATATCTTATATTGTTTGTTATATTATCTATAACAAACAGCCTTTTAAAAATGTATATACACTTACGAAACTTTAACTGTTAAGGCTAACAACTTATTTAGAGTCATTGTTACTTTATAATAGAGTTCTGTAAAAAATAAAAATGAACAAAACTGTTGGTTACTTGATGATTTCTCCTCTTGGGACTCAAGGTAAAGCAAATTTTAATCTTTTTGGTAAACTATCTTTACATTTTTAAAAAACAGTACACTCCATGTGAAAATACTTGTAAAAGTATCTGAGGTTGGGTATGAATTCATGCAATTGCCAATATCCAATCAGTTCTGCTAGAAGTTGCACTCAATTAGCAGACAGGGAGAAAGGACAAAAAAAAAAAAAAAAAGAATAAAGGGATCAATTACAGGCACTAGATTCTGATTTTTAAAAATCAGTTAAATATGTTTATATGAAGGAAGGCAACTTATACTTAGCTATTTGTCCTTTTTTCTGCTGCCTGTGAAGGAAAAAGTGAAAGTCCTCTAAGTAATTAAAAATAAAACATAGCCAAAACAAAATACAATTTGTTTCTTTAATCAGCATAAAAGGAAAGAATAACCTGCTGCTAAGATAGAATCATTGGCGATTGAAAGAGAATATACCTAGGGGAACATTGAGGCTGAGCCAAACTTCAAGCTGATCACAGGCCCACAGGCAGGATTCTAATACTAGGGTGCTTATTTGCCCCAGTTTGCCTCCAATCAGTCCAAATGTGTCTTTTTCACCCCAACAGCAACACTTTTTAATTTTCTTGGGTATATAGTAGGTGTATATATGTATAGGTTACATGAGATACTTTGATACACACATGCAATGTGTAGTAATCACATCAGGGTAAATGGGACACCTATCACCTCAAGCATTTATCCTTTGCCAAGAGCAATCTTAATAGTATACTATCCGTTTTATTCTGAAAGGAGTCTCGGTTTGGACAATAAATTGGACAATACATTTAGGAGATCATCCTATATTAGACCAAAGCTAAGAAAAGAGTGTGGCCACCAAGGCAGAGCTAAACATCAGAATCAGCCCTAGCAAACATTTTAGCCATCTACTTCATGTAAATTTATAATGAAATACCATCTTTGAAAGAATAGTTAACCTTAAATCCACATACTTACCAGAAAGGCTTTCAACTTTGATTGATATGTTATAGAAAAGCCATAGTTATAAATCTAAATCTTTCAAGAACAGGGATAAACAGGGAACCCTATCTGATCTCACGTTTCTCATGTCACGTTCTAATGCCTAATCTAGGACTCTTATTAGCAGTACATGTAAGTTGCAAGTTCAATTTCCTGAAGTATGAACCTTATTTTCAATAGTCCATAAGTCCATATTTTAAATTTTATTGCAATGCATCCATATAACAGATGAGGTGGAGCAGGTAAATTTGAGACTTTGAAAATTCCATTACTCATCCAAGGACTTCACAGCCAGGAAGTAGCAAAAAGACCAAGGCAAAATTCGAATACATAACCATGACATCAAATACAACGCTTATATTTTCCTACTCTATCCTACTCTGACTGTTTATAAAAATGACCAATCATCACAATTTTTGACTGGGTCAACTCATTCAAGTTATGCTCCATTGATTCTAAACTTCTTATATTTAATCTACCTTGATATTCATTAGACTGCCTGGGAACAAGAGAAAGATGCTGAGACCCTTCCTTCCCATTGGAGCACTCAATTTTCCACTCTTGGCTCTTTTACAATGGACCGACTTATTAAGAGCAAAAAAGAATGAGATGGTCAAATTAAGTTCCAATAATTTCATATGTAAATTGTTTTTATTGAAGTTACCATTGACTCTACATATTAGAAAAAACATGCTGAAAAGCTAGACTCTAAACAAAGATGCAAAGAGACAGAAAGAACACTTGGCTTATGTGGATCCACTCTATCCCACTTCTCAGTTTGAACAGTGTTTCTGCGCACACACAAGCACACTGCCTCTGCTTTCACATTCTTCCATCTCCAGATCAGTATTTGCAAATGTCTTTTCTTATCAGAAAACACAGGTCCTTAACAATGAAGGAGTCTTCTAGGGGAGGGGGAAAAAGAGGCCCGAAGTCCCAACAAGATTCCTTTAGTTTGGTTCTAAATGGGACCTCTGTCCCACTTCAGGCTTTACTTCTGCCATCCTTGGAGCACGAGTTTCCTTTCCTCTAGCTAATTATGTTTTCAGAGAACATGTAACTAAAGAACACAAAATTCTATAAAACATATTTTGATCCTTCTATGTAATTCTATTAATTTATATAAGAGAATTATACATTCAATATGAAACTATAAAAGAAATTATGAACAAGAAATAAAAATGATCTTTTTATTTTATATTTGAAAACCTAAGATTCCGTCAAAGATCATTCTGTTTTAAAACTCTTTTGACTGGAAATCAACATCAAATAAATCAATGGTGCCATTCTCTTAAAATTAGTACCAGACTTCGATTTTAAAATGTACACTTATAGTAAAAAACAGGAATACTAAGAAAAAAGAAATATTTTCAAAAGTAGGTAATATCAGCTGGGGGTGGTGGCTCATGCCTATAATCCCAGCACTTTGGGAGGCCGAGGCAGGTGGATCACCTGAGGTCAGGAGTTCAAAACCAGCCTGGCCAACATCGTGAAACTCCCTTTCTACTAATAATACAAAAATTAGCTGGGTGTGGTGGTGGCGTGTGCCTGTAATCCCTACTACTTGGGAGGCGGAGGCAAGAGAATCACTAGAACCTGGGAGGCAGAGGTTGCAGTTAGCAGAGATCATGACACTGCACTCCAGCCTGGGCAACAGAGCGAGACTCTGCCTCCAAAAAAAAAAAAAAAAGAAAAAAAAAGTAGGTAATATTATTTGAAATTAATTCTAAACTGAGAAATAAGTAGGCACAGGAACTAAAGACCATAAGCCTCCTGGTGTAGAATTAGTATTTTCTGAACATAAGTACCCTGAATATACTTTAAATGGCTCGCATTTTAAATAGGAAATGACACTATTAATGTTGAATTTGAGGAAAAGCTAGAAAAAGATGACTAGAAAAACACTGTTTCCTTTTTTAGGTCAAAATAGAATTGACCACTGTGAAAAATAATCTTTATTTTCTCCATCTGAGGCAGGAAAGGGGATCATTGTGAAACCACTCTCTGGGATATACACTTCACAGTTATGCCAAAATCATTTTGAGTTCAAAACTGAACTCCATTTCTCTCCCGAAAAGGTTTCTCTTTCTTGGTTTCCTACCTTGAATTTTCTGTTCTTACTCCCACTTCAAAAGAATGATCAGTTCACTAGCTGCAACCTCTCTCACCTCTCTCCTAAGCAACACCTGGAGTACTGTCAGGGTCTTCCACCACAAATGCAGTATTCCAATATTTCATCTCTTACATTTACAGCATATTTGAGAGTTCAATAAGCGTATTTATAGACATAATGGCTTTTTATCCTAAAAATGACCCAGCCAAGGTGGGAGCTATTGTTATTATTCCCAATTAAAACTGAAAAACTAAGACTTTGAAAGCAAATATGGACACGTAACAAACAATGTAAAATTTCATAACTTTATGTGTTCTGCCAGACACTGCATAAGTCCTTGAAATTCAGGGATGTAAAATATTGTCTCTGACTTTCCAAACATAGGTCTCCTTCCTATATGACAGTATTATTTCTTCTCTGCTTTGTCCAGACTGGAAGCACAAAAGATACAACATTTTGTTAAATGGCACCAAAAATTAAAGATAACTATTTTCCAAGAGGCATATTCTGGCAGTGTTGAGAACCTATTAGCTTCCCTAGGCATCTGCCCTGCTAATCCTCAGGCCAAAGGCCTGAATGACCTGACATTCTAAAAGAATCTCTTTCCTGCCTCTAAGGGTGTTTCATGGAAACTTTTCTCCCTCTCATTGCTTCCAATTTGTACAGATTAAAATGAACTATTCCATTGGAAATTCAATCAAGGGCCACATCATGAAGCTCAATTGGCTGCAAGAAGGTATTTTTTCTTTCATCATTACAGTACATCTTACTTTGAATTGGGAGTGAATGACACATAATATTAAAATATCAAAAAATCATTTAGGTAGATTGGACTTATTATCAATTATTCTTGATTAATCAAACCAAGAATAACATCCATGTAAGATAAAGGAAAAATTCACTTCTTAGGAGTAAGTATCTCTAAGGATACATTATAAAATAATTGTTCATATTTTCATATCCAAGGGTGAGATAGAAGGTAATAATGCTAGTAAAATATCACTGACAAAAATATTATACATTCTCATTTAAAATATGTATTATGAAATATTCAAAACACGAAATATGCCAAACCACCTCTCATAGCATCAAACCAGTTGTTCTCTCTGTACATTCCTTCCTCTCTTCTCTTTGATGTGAACATTTAAGGGAGCTCCCTGCCTACACCAAATAAGAAGCAAAGATTCAAAGATGCTGTTCTAAATGGTAGAGAAAGGCAACTGGATTGTTGAATCCATCACAGGGATCACTGTGCTTGAAGACAGACTTCTGAATTCTTCTCTGACTTGCTATTTAATAGTCCTACTGGCTGGGCATGGTGCTCATGCCTGTAATCCCAGCACTTTGGGAGGCTGAGGTGGGCAGATCATTTGAGCTCAGGAGTTTGAGACCAGCTTGGGCAACATGAGGAAATCCCCTCTGCAAAAAATACAAACATTAGGGAGGCTGAGGTGGGAGCATCGCCTGAGCTCAGGAGATCAAGTCTGCAGTAAGCCATGAGCGTGCCACTGTACTCCAGCCTGGGTGACAGAGTGAGACTGTCTCAAAAAAAAAAAAAAAAAAATAGTCCTGGCATATAGTATGCACTCTCTTTCCCTCCAAAGAGGGTTGGAAACTTAGCCACCCTACCTGATGGAGGGGCCTAAAAGAAAAAAACTTATTCCCTAACTAAAGTGGAAGTGAACTGAACCAGTCAATTTCTCTGTGAGCAGAGTAACAACAGATATAATATTGCTTACCAAAAAAAATTATATACATATACACACATATATATCCAACACTTGTGAAACAACCAACCAACTTAATAAATAAAACACTATCAATAATGTTGAAACTATGTACCTCTCCATCACATCACCTTCCCTTCTCCCCTCTTTTCCCTCTATTAATTGCTAATCAGATTTTTGCATTTATCATTGTCACGTGCTTCACAGTTCCTTTTTAAGAGTGCAATATTCAAATTCCTCTTCATGGTCTATAATATACCATCAACAGGAGGTCAACAGCCTATATACAATGTAGGTGCTCAAGACTCAATGTGTATTGATAGGAATATCAATACAACCCAGTTTATACATAATTATCTGAAGTTTTTAAGTAGTATAGCTGCAATTTATATTGCATTTTATTTTTAAAAATCACCATAAATATGATGCAAGCAGCTGAGCCAATCACTGGGGCCCTGTTTGTCAGCAGCATTACCCCTGGAGGGCAGTTTTTTTTCAGTGGTAATATTCTTCACTTTGCTCCCAGTCAGTGTCATTCAGCTTATTCTTCTTTGGTGGCCCAAAAGCTTCACTCGTCTTACCAACTCAGCAGCCAAGAGCAAGTTCTATCTTCAGAATCTGGGTGATATTTTGAGAAAATAAAACTATTTCTTCTCAGCAAGCCTGTGCATATGAGCAGTCAGGGACTGATTTTCTGGTTTATAGATTATCTAAAACCCTTCACTCCTTTTTCCTTGCTTTTGGCCATTTCACTGCTCATTAGTATTGCCACTAAAGGGTAGACACGAAAAATAAAAAGAAAAAATCAAAGCAGCCAGTTTTGCTATTTATTAACTGTTTATTAACCACAGCATGAACTCTTGTGGAGAAAAATAGAAGCACTGGCCAGTTAGTTTGCGAACTATCTGTTATGTTCAGTTTTCAACGTTTTTCCTGTTTTCAATTACACCTATATAATTAGAAGTCTATATAAATATGTTTTCCTAATAACAGTTATGCCACTTGTAAAGAAACTTTATTTTACATCTGCCATGGGGTAGATTATTGTCATGGTCAAAAGTCATAAATGTCAAATGTCATAAATGTCAAATGTCATAAAACTGTCATTTTCACTGATGTTTTATACATACAGCAGTGAGGATAGATTAGTAATATGAAAGAACAGTGTACTATTAACTTCAGAAGTGAGAGTAAAAAAGGCAATTTAATTTTTCTATACCCAAGAAATCATGCTTAAGAAACCATCTGATATATGGTATTAAATTTAGAAAAGATCTCATTAGCTTAATTAATTACCAAATAACCACATCTCAACGCCTCCTCCTTCATTACTTAAGCTTGCATGAGAATTACTGACATCTATTTTTAAAAAATAAAAGAATTAAAATAATAAAAATTCCTTCCTTAGATCTGAAATTGGCATGATTGTATTTACTTTGTAGCCTATAGCTACAATATGGTGAACCATCAGAAAGCTGAGAAATGAGATTTCTACTATAAAGACCATTTGTATGTGATAACCTCCTGATCCCATTTCTATGTCTTTTTCTGAAATATATGTTTTTATGGCACATTTAGGCTACCATAAAAATGGCATTTATTGAATTATCACAATCTCCAGTGCCATAGTAGACCACAGTCGTTCAACTGGGAGTTCTGAATTGTTCTACCTTCAGCTTCCTAATGTTATAATATTTTCTTAGAAGGCAGATACTCCTGAAAGTTCTAAGGATACAAAACATGTCTTGTTTCAATGATCTGTATTCCTATAGCCACATAATAGGTCTAAAAAAACATCTGGTGAAACACCCAAAAATGTCCCATGTTATGGTTTCATGTAACCCTAAATTGATATGTTCTGCAAATGGAATATGAGATTTGAGTCATAATTTCTCAGCTTGAAATTAATGGGTTATAGAAAATGTCCAAAACTCACCATGACTACACCATGAGAGAACAGAAGAGCCGTCCCTCTTACATCTGTGGATGAAGCATCACCCACATTAATAAGGTGTTAAAAATTGAAAAACAATTTAAGAAGAAATGTATAATGGTTCTCACATAGGCCATGCTTCCACTGGGCTATGCTGAGAGTTGTTGGTATATCTAAAAAGAAAATTCAATGGTTTCCTGTTATTTCCATTCACAGAAGCAGCAGAGAATATCTGGATTCTGAGTAGCAAGATAGCAACTGCCACTAAACCACTAACGCAATTTTGTTGGTTGTCAGATTGCAGAGATTATCAGAAGCAGGAATCAGTCTTCTGGATTTTAATTCACTTTAAACGTCATACAACAGAACAACAGGACGGGTTCTCTCTTTTTCTCTTTTTTTTTTTTTTTGAGTTGGAGTTTCACTCTTGTTGCCCAGGCTGGAGTGCAATGGCGCGATCTCAGCTCACTGCAACCTCCATTTCCCGGGTTCAAGCAATTCTCCTGCCTCAGCCCCTGAGTAACTGGGATTACAGGCACACACCATCATGCCCAGTTAATTTTTGTATTTTTAGTAGAGACGGGGTTTCACCATGTTGGTCAGGCTGATCTTGAACTCCTGACCTCAGCTGATCTACCTGCCTCAGCCTCCCGAAGTGTTGGGATTACAGGTGGGAGCCACCGTGCATGGCCAGGACTAAGTTCTCTTGTCTCACCACAGCTACTAAGATATTACCTGGTCTTTGGATTTTAAGATACTAAGTCAATCAATGACATGACATTTTAATGATGTTGAAGTTATATATGGTAAACACTTCACCAGTTTTAGGGGTTCATTCCAACTTAAGTTTGGATTTAAGTCCATGTAGCATTTCCTTCAAATGATATTTCACCACCCCAAGAAGCTATGAACTAGTAAATAGAAAATATCTTTCAATGTTCTGTATTTCATTAATTAAGTTCCTAGGCTCCAGCCAGAACACAATTTGCTTTTTTTGTGAGTCATTGCTATTCTCAAACTATAAGACTCCTACCCTCTCATTGTTCAAATATTCCATATTTACATATCAGTTAACAGATGTATCAGAGCAGAAACAACCAAGTGACATCCATATCACATTGTTTCCACAAGATGAAATGTTTTTATAGAGGACATAACACTTACAGCAACAAAGAACACAAAAAACATAATTCACCTGCTATTAGCATGCTTATTTTAGTGCAGATATTATTATTTTAAGTGCAAAATCAAAATACACAACTTATGGGTATATTAATACTAATGAAAGAACTAAGATTCATATTCAAAAGGCTGAATTCTGAGGTTACTAAATTTAGAACATTTCCTTTCCTCATGTCCACCTATGACTGAAAATCTATCATCCATTGTTTAGCACAAATAATTAAAAGATCCATAAAAGGAAATATTTAAACGTGTCACAGAAATCATATGAATATGATATGCCAAATGAATTTATTGTATCTATTTAATTTCTATGCTGCAATGATAAACTTTGCCCTGTAATTACTACAGGTTGAGTATCCTTTATCCGAAATGCTTGGGACTTGAAGTGTTTCAGATTTCAGAATTTTTTCAGATTTTGGAATAGTTGCATATAAACGATGAGATATCTTGGGAATAGTACTAAATATAAACATTAAGTTCATTTATGCTTCATATATACCTTACACACATAGCCAGAAGGTAAGATAATTTCAGACAACTTTTTTCTATAATTTTGTGCATCCATCACATGAGGTCAGGTGTGGAATTTTCTATTTGTGGTATCATGTTAGTGTTGAAAAGTGTCAAATGTTGGGGAATTTGGATTTTAGATTTTTGGATTAGGGATCCTCAACACATATATCCTTTTTGTCCCTCTACACATTAAAAACTTTTTAAAAAAATGTTTCCAAAGTGATGTTTTAAGCAAATCAAATTCATAACAGAATTTACTCAGAGGAAATTTACAATGGATTTAAATTTGTCTACTATAACAAGAATTTTATGCATTTTAATACCACTAGCTAAATAGAAATATTGTGTGTTCCTGGAATTAGTACATTACCAAATGACTAAATATTTATGACATTTGTAATGTTATAGCAATACTATGTAAAATGTAATCTGCTCTTAAGTTCAGATAAAAAATTTCTATGAAATTTGAATGGCAATCTGGGAAACCAAATGAAATCTAAACTCTAAATTTCTCTCTCAGGTTAATTTCAGTGTGTTTGGCCTGGTGTCACTTGATCTGAATTATAAAAGAAAAAGAAAAAGAAAAAAAACAGGTTTCCTTTCTATTTGAACGTTTTCTATTCAAACTCAGGAATTATATAAGTTGAAAGAAAAAGGTGTATCAATTTTAAATCATTTTACTGATAATTCTCTTAGGACTGAATATTCAGAAAATTACATATATATACCAATGCCTAGCTGTAAAAGGAAATCCTTCCCTTTACCTAATATTCCCTTCCTTACCACTTTCTTATGACAAAACTCATAGAATTCCTCATATTCTATTAAATCTTCGGGTTCTCTACAATCAGTTTTTTGTCACATGTAGTCCACTAAGAGCACTTTCTTTAAAGTCATCTTTGTCCTCAACATTTTCAAGCCCAGCAATCAAATCTCCATTTTCATACATACAATTTAACAGGGTTTCTCACTTCTCCTTCTAGAATTACTTTTCTCACATGGCTTCCAGAATACCATGTACTCCTGGTTTTCCTCCTGTCTCACAAGCTACTCATATTTCTCTTTTCCTGCATCCCCTGCTCTCCTTGGACTCAAACTTTTGGAATGCTAAATGACATAGTCTTGGAACTCTTCTCTCTCTGCATGTCTTCCCCTCCATTCCTTTATTTTTATTTATTTATTTATTTTATTATTGTTTTCTTTCTTTTAATTTTATTTTTCCCTAAGTTATTGGGGTACAGGTGGTATTTGGTTACATAAGTAAGTTTCTTTAGGGGAGATTCGTGAAAACCTGGTGCACGCATCACCAAAGCCGTATACACTGCACAATATTTGTTGTCTTTTATCTCCACCAACCCTTCTTCGCAAGTCCCCAAAGACCATTGTATCATTATTATGCCTTTGTGTCCTCATAGCTTAGCTCCCACATATCAGTGAGAACATACAATGTTTAGTTTTCCATTCCTGAATTACTTCACGTAGAATAATAGTCTCTAATCTCATCCAGGTCATTGCAAATGCTGTTAATTCATTCTTTTTTATAGCTGAGTAGTATTCCATCATATATATACACACACACGTATATATATATACGTATATATATATACGTGTGTGTGTGTGTGTATATATATATATATATATACACCTATATATACATACACATATATATCAGAGTTTCTTTATCCACTCATTCATTGACAGGCATTTGAGTTGGTTCCATGATTTTGCTATTTGAATTGTGCTGCTATAAACATACATGTTCAAGTATCTTTTTTGAATAATGACTTCTTTTCCTCTGGGTAGATATCCAGTAGTGGGGTTGCTGCATCAAATGATAGTTCTACTTTTAGTTCTTTAAGAAATCTCCACACTGTTTTCCATAGCGGCTATACTAGGTTACATTCCCACCAGCAGTATAGAAGTGTTCCCTGATTGCCACATCCATGTCAACATCTACTGTTTTTTGATTCTTTGATTATGGCCATTCTTACAGGAGTCTATATTTACAATGATATATTCCCCAAATGTACAGCTCAAATCCCAAACTCACCTCTAAATTTCAGGATCACATAATAAACTTCCAATTTAAAATCTCAAGTTTGATGTCTAATAGAAATACAAAATTTAATAAATGCACATTTTGATTTGTACCCTAAACTTGCTCATGCCCCCATATTCCAAATATTAGTCAACAGTAACACATTTACTCCATGTATTTTGGTAAGATACCTTAGAAGCCTCTTTACTTTCTCTGGATCTCTCCCACCTGGCTCATATATCAGAAAATCCTGTTTTTCCTATCTTCACATTATGTCCACAATCTGACAACTGTACATTTAGCTAAGCTACCACCTTGATCCAATTTGCTATTGTCAATTTATACTTCTACTCTATCCAGTGCGCTTAAGCAAAGAATGTTATTTTTCTAAAATACAAACTATTTCATATCACACATTTTATCTTAACCCAAATATACCTAGAAGATTTAAATACCTTACCATGACCTGTAAGTCCCTACAGAATCTTCCTCAGTGCCCTCTCAGACCCCATTTACTTCCACTTCCTGCTTTTCTCACTATACTCCAATTGCCTTTGAATATATTTCTTAAATAAACTAAGCAGATTTTCTTAGTGTCTTATCTCATGGCCATCATTCTTGCTATATCCTCTGACTGAATTATTCTTCATCAGATATCCACATGGTTCACATCCTTTCTTTGGATCAAGTCTCTGTTCCAATGAAAACATACTTTGTCACCCTTCATTCCCTCATTTTGCCTCATAGCATTTATCAATATTTGACATTACATCATATATTTTCTTATCTGGTTGCCTCTTCCATGAGAATGTAAGTTCCTTAAATACAAAAACATAGCTTGTTGTTTCAACATTTTAATTTTAGAGACTAAAAGCAATGCTTCATACAGAGTAAATTCAGAATAAAATGCTTGCTGAATAAAAGAATATTCTCCCAATTAGCACACATACTACATGTTGGTAGTAATGCTTATATTACCATACAGTTTCAGGAATATTAACTTCTAGAATTATAATGACTTTACTAGTGAAGAAAATACTTTATTTAAGCTTACTTATAAAAAATCAGGTCCTCTGCTCAATAAAATGAGATTTTTTTTTAAATAGTACTTTTAATTATTTTAGTTTAAAGAAAAACATGCAAATTGCTATTGTAATATAATTTATTACCTAATGTTTTTCATTTTAAAAATCTGTTAATAAGGAACTTGACTACAGAGTGATTTAGGAATATTTAAGACCATAAATAGGCCTTTGGTGCTTAGCTTCTGGTGTTCACTTGGCTTCCCTATATCTACTCAAGAAGCTTTTGGGGGTCAACTCAGTCTCAGCTTCACATTGATGACTACTTGATGAACAACAATAGGATAAAAGCGTAAAAACCTGAAGCAGGAGTCCAGGATAGTGAAGAATTTTGAATTAGTTGCTTTCTTTATACTCTACTTTTGTTTGTAGTGATATCAAGCGTATGTTAATATTCCTGATGCACTCCCAGTTTGCAAATCCTAAAGGCAAGTGTACATACACAGTGATAGTTGATACATAAGACTATTCATCCCTCCAATTAGTGTTAATAAACACTAATTTTGCAGTGTTCTATAGGAGTGACGCTGTAGGTAACACCTTGGTACTAATAATAGACAAAATGAAAACAAAATCGTAAACAAAAAACAGATCCAGCTCTCTCAATCAGATACTAGTTATCCAGAATATCTGATGAAGAAATATACATAATTCTTGTTTGCAACAAAGACATCTTCAATTTAAAGAGTTCTTAACTTGAGTAATTAAGATTTTATGTTCCTTATTTCCCCTTGTATTTCCTTTTTTGAAGTTCACTCTAAGGCAGCTATTAAATATAGCCACACTTGACTGTATCTCTTCTCCCAATTCCTTTCTGTTACTCCTTAAATATAGCAATTGTTCTCCATTTAGTTCATATAATCTTAGAGATTAAATGAACATTAGTCTAAATCTTATTTTAGGGTTGATAAAAATGAAGACTAAAAATTAAATAACTTTCAATATATTCAATTAGCTATTTATAAATTGAGATTTAGTCCAATACCTTCTAAATTCTAATCCAGAATACTTTTTAAATTATACCTTAATATTGCCCATATGTTTGTCAAATTCTCTGAAATGTGTGTCCACATCAATATGCTAAAATTTGCCAATTTAATGACATGAATCCATAGATGATCTAATAATCAATTCCAGAACTGCTTTAGTATTTTTCTTATTTTTTAGACATCTGTCTAATCATTTAATTTTCCAATAATTAATGAATTTTGTCATAGGGCAAAATCTAATGTAAGACAAACCATTCATTCATTTAAACTAGTGTTGCATTCTCTAATAATGTGAGTTTGCCAATGTTGAAACTAAATTATCAGATTAAAAGTTGCCTAAATTTCATCCTCCATTATTCTTATAATGAAATATGCTAGAAGGAAGATAGTGCCTTTTTTACAAAACAAATAAATTACTATGTGAGAACAGTTATGAGTTTTCCATGAACAAATAAACCCTATAATTGTGGTACTTGTAGTGATAGTGGTGGTGGAGGTGCAACTATGCAAGGTATCGATACAATGCATACAATTAACCAGGCAAAAATTATCTGAAAACATATATGGTCATTCATAAAACTCAATGGTTGACATTATTTTTAGATATATTTGTGTCCATGTGTTTTTTTTTCCCCACAACTCTATTCTCATATGTTTTGTCTCACAAACAACAACCAGTTTGGGACTTCAAGTATTCCATAGGTAAGCAGAGCTACCACAGTTAGAAGCTGCTTAACAAACTACTTTATTCACTAATGTGTGTTTACTCCAGCAGTACTAAACACACTTGCATCCTTCCTAGTGTCTTAGATTTTATTCATAGAGAATAAGTATTAGTTTAAGAAGATATTTCTCTCATATTTTAAATATGAGAAAGAAATTGTATCACTAGGTCTAGCAATCTAATTTGTTTAGAGGGTATCAGGTGAGTTGATATGTCCTAGCATTAAATTCTTACAAGAATAAGAGACAGGGATCATATTTATTTTTCTAGTTTGAAAATAAAAACTACCTGTTTTCTTACAGCATCACAAACCTCATTAAAATGACATTTTTTTCTGAGAATTTAAAAAATATTTCATGCGGTTTTCAAGTAGTACTAAAAAAAAAAAAAGAAAAACAGCTCAGAATGCAGTGACACCTAATGGCAAAGATATCTTTATAGGCCATAAATATATTTTCTAATAAACATTATACTATAGTAATACTTTCTAAGTATTGCTACTCACCAATATGCTGTCTGTAATCTAAAATATCATGATGATCCAATAGAAATGTGAATATCGTACTTTTTAAAATAAAGTCATATAGGTAGATGTAGGTGGAAAAAAAAAACTTCTAGATTAAAAAGTGTGCTTTTAAAATTGCAATGGCCCTTTAAGATAAAATTACCATATGATAAAATTAGCCTGAGATATCAGAATGGAATAAAATGTATCTTCCATCGCTCCTAACAATTTCAATTGGCTTTTATTTTTTAACAAATCAAAAGTTAATCACTTTGATTTTTATTTCTATTTGGCTTAAAATTTATAACAGATATTTAGTGGATGTACATTTCACCTGGAGTAGAAAGCAAAGGCCCTTAGTGTAATGGCTTATTAGTCATGTCATAGTTGGTATCTTTGATTAATAACAAAATTGTCTAACTTAATACACACTTGAATTGTGCTTCAAATAACTGTATTAATGACACAGAGAAGAATAGTAAAGCCAAGTCCCTTAGTACTTTCTAGACGTTTAGACAGTTATCAAGAACTTCAGGAACAAACAAATACCATAAGTAGAAAAAGGATAAAATATCATTGAGACATCTTACACAATCCAAAAAATCCTTGAGGAGTCCTGGGGTTATCATTAACCAATGCAAATCATGTAGCCAACTGAAAAAAAAAAATGGTAAAAGAACAGCACATCTTCTGGGAATGCTTTTATATTCTGTAATTGTCAAAATAATCCTTAGTACAGAAGTAAGAATAACTGGTATTTTACATTTACAATCTATTATTGTTTTTAATGTGTTGACACCTTTTATTTACCCGATTTTGTACTTTAATTTGAACATTATCATAATGAAAATATTCTGTGGATTGTTTCAGGTTTCTCAAATATAATATCACAGTTGATTATGATTTCTGAGGATAAAGTATCATCTGTTCATGAGAGAAACATGAATAAATGCATCTTTCCTACTCCATGTTGACATAAGGTATTTTACTATGACTGATAACAACAAAAATATGCTAGTGATTTGTATAATATATGAATAAGTACACTGTTTGAGTGTTCCCTTGTAGAGATATATAACTGAGCACAGCTAATTTACAGTCAGTTCTGTGAGCACAGGAACCAGATAAAGGAGCATATATTAAACTGTTAAAACATGAGATCTTCCATAGTTGATATGAAGCAAAACACAAACTGTGCAGTTGACTGGAAATGCCACCTAATCCCTGCTTAATTAAAGCAGGGCTCTAAACTCCTGTTGTGTTTAGGGAGTGAAGAGTGTGGGACGACTGATGTATGAAGAAAATAGCAGTCAGCGTGGCTAATCTCAAAGACTTTGGAGCTTTCTAGCTACATAAATCAGAGCGACTTCTGAATAGCCTC
The DNA here is from genome assembly GCF_009828535.3 of Hylobates moloch. Taxonomy (NCBI): domain Eukaryota; kingdom Metazoa; phylum Chordata; class Mammalia; order Primates; family Hylobatidae; genus Hylobates; species Hylobates moloch. The sequence goes on from NW_026652277.1 coordinate 40,411,284, forward strand.
ATAAAACACAATATCATTGCCATTCCACTCACGACTTTTTGGTTCTTCCTACAGCATGCAGATCATTAGGAAACTTCTAAGCAATCAAGTAATGTGGGTCTGATGAAATTACTCAATCAATGCATAGGCTCAAAGTAGAAGCATAATTCAAAATTGCATAGTTTTTAATATGTCGAAAGACCTTTCTTTTATTGGGGCAAAGAAGATCACAATGGAAGTGATTCATTTTTAAATACTATATGGTTGTGTATCTGTGTGTGGATGTGTATTAAAAATATATGTAATTATTAAATATTTTAAAATATTTGAAACTCAAAGTAATCATAAAATTGTGCATTTTTGACTAAAATAAATACATTTTCATTTCAATCATTATGGTTTAACCATTATGTTTCATCACTGTAGTGAATCAATATGTTTAACAAAACATATTAGAGTTTAAAATGTGTAATTGACCTTATTAAACTACCGGCATGAGGTAAAAACTGAAGAGAAAGTGAGAAAGGAGATGATTTTCATGTATATATAATTTGGTTCAATACCAAAATAATTCAATATATAAAAAGCCTCTTAGATCAGTGTCTTTTTATCTTTCCAGTTTGCCTGAACTACATATTGCAGCTACTTTCTGCTTGAACACATCACATGAGGCTAGGAAAACCTTTCATTTCTGCATATCTCCTTCCATCGCTAGAGGTGAAATATTCCCTTTCCCTCCAGTTCCATCACATTCATTCCTTCAGTCCTGAACTAATATATTTCCCCATAAACGTATTTCTCACATTAAATATTTAAACGAAGGCAATCACCTCCTAAAGAAAATTAATTCTTTTCCTATTCAACCAAGTAAGTAAACTAATCCAATTCATGTTAACTGGTGCTTTACAATTTTAATATGGACATTCGGTTTTGAATTTACTATACTTTTGCTGAGAGTAGGGGTGGAGGCACTGAATTACACACATACTACCTGTGATCATTTGTTATTTTTTTAATTTAGGAGTTAATGTTTTTCAATATATTATAAATGATAAAGTTTTTTTAAACAATTTGCTAGCCTCATGACAATATTAGGTAGTCTATAAAACAGCTAATTATCTCATCTAATGTACTAATTGTATTCAAGTCAAATTAACTGTCTCAGAAGTAACTATATCTGCTAGTAGGATATACATAGTTAATGTATACAACCAACTTTCTAAAGAAATCTGTAATTTGTACACAGTTACTTTTTTAATGTGATTATAGTCACTGTGACAAACAACAGTATACAAACTAAAAAATAGAACAGTTTTGTTCTATTTTGAAATAGATGTCCGGACTGCATTGCAAAATAATATTTAACTAGTAAGGGATAGCAAAAGCTGTAGGTATTTGTAAATAACGTATTTATCGTGCAGACCACAGAATAAGCGATTTAAAAAAAACATCTTTCCACAGGCTTTCCCTCCTGAGAGATGAGGAACCTACATCAGAAATCCCTAATCATACAATGAATATAAAGGTATTATGATTATATATCTGCATTCCTGCTCCAATCATTTACAACTAGATATAAATGTATGCCATTTCTCTAAAAGGAGCATAGTTCATTTCTGAACTCTATCAGAACATTGCTGAACCACTCAATGAGACCATAATTTCTCGCTGAAAAGTTCTGAATCTGTAGGCACTGTTAGCCCCCAGGCAAAACGGGATCCAGCAGGCAAGCTATTAGTGCTTGATTTACTTAATGTACAAATGCTAGGTTTTCTGAATCCTGACCTCATTACCCCTTGCACAGAGACAGACAGTTCTACTGATACAAATGATAGAGAATGGCAGACATGTTTACAAAGACAGCCTCTGAGACCAAGAGAGGGAGCCCCCTGGAGCTGAGGGGCTGGCCACTGTGGGCGCGCACGCCAGACAGAAATCCCTCGCTTGGGCGGGCACAATCGCCACCTACAGCAGGTTCCCCTACCAGGAGTATGTGTACGTGTGTGTGTGTATATGTGTATGTGTGTTGCGCGGTGGAAAAGCAGGGGTACAGAAACGGGAGAAGCTGTGACCCATCTGTCGCCTCAATTTGCAGAACACCAAGCCATGCGTACAGATAAAAGTCCTGTGCCCAGAAAAATTCCCCCAAAGGGACCTCTCTGCAGCCCAGCAAAGAAACCTTGCTGGCTCGGGAAGCGAATTTCCGAAAAAGAAATCGTCGCATTAACGCAGAAAAGGCTGCAAGAGCCTGTCTCCCGCTCAGCTCTCACGGATTAGCAAGTGAGAAGAGTTGGAGCCTGAAGCTGCGAGCGCTGTGCATGATAATGACGCGCAGCCCCCCGCCCGCCCCTGCTCGCCGCGGCCAGTCTCGGCCCGTCTGGTTGCCAATAGGTGGGGCCACCAGCATCTCGGAGCCTGCTTGGCAGTCCTTCTCAGAGTCCGGGCCCGCAGTAGTCCCGGCGCCTTCGCTGTCTGCCTTGCGCGGCTACTCGGAGTTGACTGCGAGGCGCGGCGAGGCGAGGCGAGGGAAGGCGGATATCTATCTGCTAAGCAGACCCCGGGAGCGGCCTGCGCGCATTCGCTTCCCCACGTTTCCCAAGCGCCCCGGGGCCAGTTCCGCCGCCGCGCCAGGCCCGGGGAGCGTGTCCGAGGAGGCGAGGCACGCGACTCTCAGTCCTTGGCGACACTGTTGCCAGCCCCTCCCGCCACCATCTCAAAGACTCCATGCGAGGATCATAAAGCCAAGAGGATGTGAGAAGAGAGGGTGGCTGGGGGCGCATCCGGCACCCCCGTCACCATCGCACTAAGCTGCGGCGAACTCAGCCGGCTCACGTTGCAAAACCACCTGTTCGATCCGAAGGGAGCTCCCCCTACCCCCCCAGCCCAGTTCTTTTCATCTCACAGGTGACATCTCCTCTGCTCCCCCAAAGATAAATTTTTTAATGGAGCAAATGTACATCCGGGAAAAAAATATGGAAGATAAGAGTCAATTAAACTCCCTTTCCCCATACACTTAGAATCCCCCTGCAGTTCCCAATACACACTCACACTCAGGTCAAATCGAGACCCCCACACATCCAGCCACATTCCACGAATCACCGCAAAACAACAGCACAAGTCAGTCGAGGTTCGAGCATCCACATCCTTTCAGAAAACTGAGCAAGTGTGAGGGAAGGGTAGCGGGAAGGGGCAATGAACTGAAGCCACCTCCAACAAGACACATAGAGGGCGGAGAGGGGGAAAGCGAAGGGGAAACATTTGAGAACTGAACGGTAAAAGTAACCACAAGCTGCACCAACCCTTTCTTACCGATGTGAATAATCGAATCCGCATTCGCCGAGTCCCAGGTTCGAGACCACCAGACGGACAAAACCAAGAGCAAGGGGAAAACTTCCATCTCCTCCTATGCCGATTCTCTTGGAGGATGGATTTTCTTCCAATTTTTTTTTTTCAAACAGTCCAAAGAGTTTGAGGTCACGGTGGAGTTTAGCGCAGCTTTTTCTTTTTTTCTAAATTCCTATTGCCAGAGAAAAGCCTTTTATCGTCGCTGAGAAAGGCAGAAGGGAATGACAGAAAGAGCCCAGCCTGAGGAAACCTCCTTCGCAAAGCCGTGTCACTTGGAGGGGAATTTTGGCATCGCCAGAGTTGTTTGCAGTTTGGCTTTTGAAAAATATATCCAGCCTCGACTGCTCTTGGGCAGGAGGAGAGGCTGGGGCTCAGATCAGACCCATCGCTGCGCGGGGGCCGCGGGTCTCCAGTCCCAGCTCCGCTGCAACTTCCAACACCCCCCTCACGCCGGATGTGCCCCCTTCCCCGCACCCTCCCGGACCAAAAAAGACCCCCGCCCCCGCCCCTACAGCCTGCAGAGAATCACTGGTCTTCGCTGCCAGAATCTAAGTGGAAAGGAAAGATTAAGAGATTCCAAGCGGAGCAGCCAGATTCCACCAGGGAGGGGGTAAAAAGCCCTCTCCAAGAGGGGTAGAAAAAGTGAACTTCAAGGTAATGCAGATAGTAATGCAGAGAAAATTCCCTTTCTGCGTGAGGCGCGGAACGCAGCTTGGCGAGGCGGGCCCGGGGAGCCGGTTTGCTGGGGCGCGGTGGCGGGGGAGTTGCGCCGGGCGCGAGCAGCGGGGCCGGGCCAGAGGAGGGAAGCCGCCGCGGGCTGCAGGATGCTTTTGGAGCGGTTCGCCTGGCGGGATGCAGGAAGCAAGGAGCGAGCCTGGCAGCTTCACCACCAGCCCCACGTTGCCTAGAAATGGATCACCTAGGAGAAAGAGCGAGCCTGCGAGAGAGCGGTGCTGTCAGGCGGAGAGAGGGGGAAACCAAGAGAGGAAGAGCTTCTCTCTAATAACCACCTCCTCCCCCTATCTGCAATACAAGGGAGAAACAAAATAGTGCTCTCATTTCCCATGGAATCTTCAACCGGGACTGAGAAAAAGGCAGGACTGTAAAAGAAAAGACACTGAAGCTTTTTTTTCTTTCTTTCTTTCTTTTACGAGGTTAAATGCAACCTAAAAAAGCCACCCCACTTATTTAACCTTGCTATTCTCTAACAGGTATCAGACTTTTTCTAGTCTTTGGTTGAAAACAAATTAGGGACACCTGGTCACTTAGGGAAATATAGACCTAGAAAGCTTTTAATGAGATTTCAATTATAAAGTTATAAAAAGGAGAGAACGTGCTAATTACCTTTTATGCAATGATTTTTTTTTCTGTCTCCAGTGTATTTTTTAGGCAATCAGGATAGAGAAAGGTTCCTGAAATCCTTTCTATTGATAGAAATTCTTCTCTATCAGGATAGAAAAGATCTTGAAATTAAAATAAAAAAAACAGAATAATTAAATAAAACAAAAATGTTTCAGTTAAACATTTGGTCAAAATATTTCATTGAGTAGCTTAATAACCTATGTAGATAAATTCCGAATGAGGAAGTTGGGTACTCTCTTCCATGGAAAAAGCTGAGGAAGTCCTGAATGACAGCTTCTCAGTCTCCAGTGAAAGGATTTTCTGCAAGTTTGTTCCTTAAGATAAAATCCTGATCATTGTGACTTCTTTTCTTATAATGATTGGCTTATATCAATCTGGCCTCACTGCAAACTGGAGATTTGTTAACACAATCGAGTGACTAGTGGAGGTCAGGTATTAATGTTATAATATTGTTTTAGTTATAATTGGAATTCTTTAGGAATGTTGGATGTGTGGATGTCAAGCTCATTACACAACCTTTCAAGCCTTACGTCCAAGTTTGGCAAAACTCTTTTCCTCTTGTTCCCTCACTTGAGCCCTTCTCTCTAGCCTTCTTAATTGGGTTACTATTTTTCCAGACACAGTCGTACATTCTCACTTCTGGCTGTTTTCATTCATCTTGTACACTTTTTTCCTGAACATTCCAGAAAATGTTTTGCTGCCATATTTTTACTTATGTTAATATTTCTGCTTGGAAAGCTCGTATTTGTCCTCCCAACCACTCTCCTTCACCATCTCAAGGGCTAGTTCAAATTCCTTTTGCCCATGAAGTAGTGTCCAGTCCTTTAATGTGGAATAAATCCATCTATCTTCTATGCTGTCGTAACACACTCTATTTTGTGCTAGAGTTAGAGAGGACTACTACTAAGTTAGATCATAAGTGCCTTGAGAGTGAAAACCAAAGCTTATTCACATTTTATTCAACACAGCATTTTACAGAGAACCCCTTTGTTGACTTGAATTTCATCACTTCCTTCTGAATCTGGAACAAACCAGTGCTTCCAAGAAGCATTCACTGATTAATTACTCTCAATTTTGATCATTCTCTTATCTTTTGTTTCCATTAGTAGACATTGACTCAATATTGATTATATTAATGTTGGTGTTAATGTCACTTTATAAAGTGTTTTGATGCAATTCCATAGATTATACTTTGCTTATTCAGATAATGAATTGAAAGAAGAGATGCACTCCCCATAGCTTCCTTCAAATATTATTTACAGTGGCATTCTAAATATTGATGTCATTATGTATTGTATCAAGAAAAATTATAATATAACCATTTAACATGGAAAGAACACCATGATATCTTAGAATAAGATAACTAGGAAGAACTTCAGAGCATTAACTAGTCCAGTCCTGGCTTAATGAGTATCTGTCCTGGAGAAAGTCAAATATTGTATAGTCATATTCATACTATTTCCCCTCTTGGAAATCTGTTTTAGTGTACTATGAGCAAAGCATTTTCATTATTCCCAAATCCTCCAGTTTAGTAGTTTTCAAATGTAGATTCACTTTGAAATAATCTGAGAAGCTTTTTAAAATGATCACTTGAGGCTAATTTAATCAGAATCTCTGGAGTTTGGGACACAGCCTGTAATATATTCTAAAAGCCTCTATAGAGGGCTCTGCTATGCAGCCATAGTTCAGAATCACTGTTCTAATACTCAGACATTTACATGAGTCTGGGTGACACATCACAAAAAGCCTTTAAGGTACAATGACCACTCCTGCCAATCAGAAGAAACAGTAGAACAATAAGTTTTGGCTTTCCAAAAGTTACACAAGAAAGTTAGTATAAATTTAACATTGGCTGTTTGATTTTTCAAGAATAACAATCAGTCTTTTTACTGTTGAAATGATTTCTACATTCAATGATTCCTAATTAATAAATATATAATAAATACATATTAACTATATTTTCTACTATTTTAGAAAATTGTCTGTCATAATGTAATATTTAGTTAGCTGGATACAAATATTTATTACGTGTGAGTTAGATGTTAAATTCCAGAAGAAAAAATATGAATTCACTAGCTGTGCATATTAAATGTTTTAATGACAGCTATCTGTTGGTCTCATTAAGGCTGCTTAACTTTAATTCAAGCCTTATTATGTGGAAATCGGTGATGTATCTGGCCCACTGTACTTAAATTCAAACCTTGTGAAATTCTGGCATGTATTGGCAGGAAAATACCCCTAATTAACTAAAGTGTTATAACAAATGATTAACTATTTTAAATAAAATGTAAGTAAATCATGTTTGGTGAGTTTATTCTTCCAAGGTGGAGACTGTTACTTCATTCAGGCATTGGTCATGATTTGAACATCAATTATTTGAAGAAATGATAGATAATCTGAACTGCCCCAAGATTTAAACTAATATGCCTTTTTTTTCTTTGAAAAACAGAATTTCAAGAAAAACTGATTTGCACTGGTGGGGGAACTACAAATGCTGACTCCTTCAATCATGCACAATTGTGGAAAGAAAGCAAGGTAATAGAATAGAAGTTTTTGGAATATATAATTATTTCATTTTCACTGTTAAAACTGCTAAGAATACCAATGCTTAAATTTTAAAAATCAGCTGCTCATTGTTATAACAGCAGTAAATCAACTTACATTGCTCAATTTTAACGAACTGTTCAATTATATTTTAATGACTCACGAGTTTTATTTTGTTTTAGTATAAAAATCTGTAAATGTATGACTCAACTTATTTGAAACTTAAAGAGTTGGTTTTTAAAATAACATCACCAAAATGGGAAATAATAAATTTTAATCCTTATTTCTAATTCTTTATGATTATATTATTCATATTACAAATATGGCTAGTCACACAAAAGATTCCAAGTACATTTCAACCTTAATATGAGCATGAAAGGAAAACTGTAAAAAGGCAAAGAGTGATCATCTATAGATGCAAGTAGTTGTGATAAATGGCTGTAAAATTGTAATTGGGATATTTATTTGCAGATGTGAAAAACGTAAATTCCTTTTGGTTGAGGGACTGAAAGAGTAACTTTTGTACTCAGCACATCAAAGAAGTTCAGAGCTCATTGAGGCTTCAGGGGCTTTCTCATTCAGTGTCTTGGTTTTCTAGACAATGATGGGAAAATTGAGTTCCAGAAGTTGTACTAATATTTATTGGAAGGCTTAAACTTAGAAAGCACATGTTTTGACTTTTAAATAAGCTTTGAAAAAATACTTAAATTACATATTCCTGTATAACATATTTAGGCTGGCTTTATCTTGACCTCATTTTTTTCAGGTCAACTTCACACTGACTTACCACTTACCACTCTGTCAAACTATTTTGTCTGTGACACTAGTAGAAATCTTATCCTCAGTAATAGCTTATATCTCTCCCTTCCCTCTCCTCCCCTCCTCTCCCCTCCCCTCCTCTCCCCTCCCCTCCCCTCCCGGCCCCTCCCCTTCCCTTCCCTTCCATTCCCCTCCTTTCCCTCCCTTCCCCTCCCGTCCCCTCCCCTTCCCTTCCCTTTTATTCCCCTCCTTTCCCTCCCTTCCCCTCCCGTCCATCTTCCTCCCTTCCTTCCTCCCTTCCTCTCTTCCTCTCTCCCTTTCTTCTTCCCTTTTTCCCTTCCCTTCTCTTCCTTTCCTTTTCCTTCCCTCTTCCCTCCCTTCTAAAATAAACTCATAATCTCTTTCTTCTTTTCGAACCTTTCTGTAAATCTATGAAACTGTAAATCTATATGCCCTATCAGGACAATGCCATATTATCGTCTAACTCAATTAGATATAAATTCTAACAAAATTTTGCAATTTAAATGATTAATAAATATGAGTGCTTTACCAAACTTATCTGTTATTAAGGTTTATTCAAGTGAAAAGCTCCTAATTTTAAAGTTTTCTTACTGTCTATACATTGGCAATGATATTGAACTTTTAGAAACAGGGATTCATGTACATTAATAGTCCTTTTAGTTACCTTATCTTTTCTGTCCAAATGTTGATGTGGCATTTCAAGAGAAATGTTGATAAGCATCAAACAACTGATTGATGGAGAACAAATGACGACTTTAACCCAAAAGGGGCACGTTATTGAGATTGGCCCCTCAATACATTATATCCTGTCCCCACAAGATGGCAGCCATGCTTGATGTAGATTTAATCAGCTTACTTTTTGAATGTCTCAACTCTTAACAGTTTACAAGGATATTATTAACTCATACTAATCAAATAGCTATAATGAAGCAAACTTTATAGTTTAAGTTTTTTTTTGGTAACTTGAATTTCTGAAGTTTTATTTCTTCTGGTTCCCCTAAACCTTTCACATAGAAGTAATAGGTTTCTATTAGAAGGCTCCAATAAATATCTGTTTTATTCATATTTTCTCTAGTTTGATCACTTGCTTAGGAATTAAAGACCAATAGAACAATCTTTATTAATATGCCACTCACTCCTGAGTTAAAGGATGATTAGAAAACTAAGACATTATTTTGTGATTCAAATTTCTGGTATAAATATTAAAGTTTCAAAAATGAGTTAATATGACTATTTGCTTTTTAAAAGAATGCATATCTGATATATCTTGAAATAAGAAATTACACTTTGTCATGGGAAAGAAATTTTCTGTCAATTATTTCATTGATCTTTTTCATGTGGCATATTAGTTGAGGCAAATGTCTGAGTATATCAAAAGCCAAAAACAATTGTATTATGTCAACTATAGTGTACATTAGCATTTTAAATCCTAAAAAATCAAACTTTATTTTCTCATAATTAACTTTTATTTATGAAATTTTTTGTGACATACTTGTCTAGACACATAAGTGGCTCAGTGTAGAGTATACTTATGGAATATGCTGCAGATAAACTGTACATTTTGGCATAAAATATATTGTATTTTATAGTAGCACAAATCATGAAGAAAGTGTAAATAGAGAAACAAAAGCTTGATTTTTATATATATATAATATATATATATAAATTGACTGAAGATTTTAAAGGAGTCATAGAAAACATTTCATTTCTTAGTGGGTAGCTACATAATTTATTTAGAATTAAACACAATAGATTCCTTATTCCTCATTGGTTCTGCAAATTGGTGGTGAATTTAAGCATTTAACAGATTATGAATAAATGAATGAATTAATGAGTGAAGGAAAGGATAAAATAAAAATTTTTAAATATTGTGGAATACTACCCATGTGGCATAATACAAAATCATCTTAATTCCAAAATAAACAGATAACTGAGGTATCAAAGTTTTCTGTTCATAAGATTATTTTGCCTATTTATCAGTCCCATAGTTTACAACACAAATAGAGGTTATTTATTTGGTCTAGAACAGATGGAAGATATTTTCAAAGGGTTCTTTGGAATATGTCAGTAAAAATTCTCTCAGCAATAGAAGCCAAAATATGAATCTCTGCCCAAATTTAACTTGAACTATTTGTAGTATGGCTTATGTGACTAAAGAGAATGCTGAGTTGGGGGTGGTTGGACACTAAATGTAGGGTCAGATTTCACAGAATTTACCTAAAGTTTGTTAATATAAAATTACATTGTCAACATTTTGTTTGCTCTCCTTTTTCTAAACTTTGCTGCTTTTTCACATTTTTATTTCATCAAGAGGGTTTAACTATAAAGAATTAGACACAACAAAATCAAAATTGTTAAAATAAGACAATATTTAAACATTTTTAAATGCTAGTGTGTTTAAAAAATATCTAACGTAGCATTTCCCACATTGAGCTCTATGGAATACTTTTCATGGGAAAAATAAAAAAATAAAATAAAGAAGGTTTGGTGGTCACCTAAGATTGTAAAGTGCTAAATAGATATTTTCTTCTCTTAGAGATCCACAGTGCAAATTAATATATTAAAAGTCACAAGAAGTCTACTAGGAAACAAATCATTAGCCTGTATTTAACCTAGTATATCCTAAATGTTTTTAGCTCTCAATTTCCCTTTTTGTAATACATACTGAACACTCTTTGTTACACTGTTGCAATGCATTTTCTAAATTCCAAAAGCAAAATTATTATTTTTGTTGTTGTTGTTGTTGATTTCTCTTCTGTTTTTTGATATTTCTATTAGCCAGATCACAAATCTGTATGCTGGAATATCATATCTGGAGAGAAATTCTGGTTTGTGCTATAATTGAAATTTCTAATCTTCGTTTTGAACTTCTATGATGGAAGAAAGATATATCACTAAGCAATAAACATGTTTTCATTTTAAAATGCTTTATAGATTTTTGCTTATGATTAGGATATAAAAATTTAAAAACATTGTTGTGATCCTAACAATGAGAAAATACTGGATGATATATAAAAATATTACTTTTCTTAAACCCATCAGACAGCTGATGTAGTGGACAACAAAGAAAACTGAGTTCCAAGGAGTAGCAAGCACCTTGCATGTGAGACAGACATTAAAATTGTTTCATTTTAGCAGGGCACAGAAGGGGCTGCCGTAGAAGCAGATAAGAAAAAAGCAACCCAAATTTTAATGAATTCCTAAAAGCTTAATGTGGATTACAAAAAAATTAAAATACCTGGGAACACAAACACAGGACATTTTCTTTTTTTTTTTTTTTTGAGAGGGAGTCTCGCTCTGTCGCCCAGGCTGGAGTGCAGTGGCGCAATCTCGGCTCACTGCCAGCTCCGCCTCCCGGGTTCACGCCATTCTCCTGCCTCAGCCTCTCCGAGTAGCTGGGACTACAGGCGCCCGCCACTACGCCCGGCTAATTTTTTGTATTTTTAGTAGAGACGGGGTTTCACCGTGGTCTCGATCTCCTGACCTCGTGATCCGCCCGCCTCGGCCTCCCAAAGTGCTGGGATTACAAGCGTGAGCCATCGCGCCCGGCCGACATTTTCATTCAATTATAAGCTAGTCTATAGATCTTCACAGGAGTTCATGGGAAAGATGAGGACCAGGGAGGATCAGTAAATGCTAAAGGCATGATGGGGGTAGAATAGCTTCAGACTATAGTCCACTTTCCTGCACCCTTCTCTGTAGGTAGAAAAAAGCTTTAAGCTGATTAGGGAGGAGCAACAAACTGTCTTATCCCCAGATCCCAGGCAAAGATCCAATGCTCTGTGGATCAAAGCAAAACTCATCAGCTTCTGGAGAAGTGTTAGTGAACCTTCCTTTCTGACATCAAGCAAAGATCACTGTGTGGGGGAGAGGGAATGAATGAAAATTGTCTTCCCCTGTGAAAACTTTTATGGGTCAGGATACTATGATGATATAAAGCAGAGATGTACTCTTGCTGGAGGCAAAGAGGGGGAAAAAAGTATCTCTCCTGTTTCAGATCCTTCAGAGATACAAGTCTGAATATAGTTCTCTTGGGGAGGAGAGAGACAATAATAATAATAAAACCCTATTCCTGATACTCAGGCACATAGATGTTGTCTAAGACTGAACCTGCACCTGAAGAACCAAAAGTTTGCTTCCTGCCTCTGTAATGAGTTTAGGATTGAATAAAAAGCAACTGCAGTCTACTTAGAGAGGAAGGAGTATGGATATAGAGACCCTCTATTTGGCACAGTCGTGCAGTGGATTCTGAAAGAGAGGGAGCACAAAAACTGATAGAAGCCTCCAACACCACAGTCCTCCCTCAATCATGTGGTTCAACCAGCCCACACTGAAAAAATTAGAAGACTGGCTGGCAATGAGGGTGAATATATCAAAAACAAAGCCCAAACAAAACTCAATTATTTACTACCACCCTAAAAGAGGAAGAGTTGTATACATTTCTGGCTATGAATGTTCTTCACCTCAGTCTTTATTGTTCTTGAATTCCCAATGTTTAAATTCACTCAAAAATTATAAGACAAACAAAATAGCAAGAAAAACACAAGCCATTTTCCAGAGCTAAAACAATCAATAGAAGGAGTTTGAGCTATTAGTCAGATGTTAAAACTGTCAGTCAGGGGATTTATAAAAACTATGATTTGCATATCTACAACTATCTGATCTTTGACAAACCTGACAAAAACAAGAAATGGGGAAAGGATTCCCTATTTAATAAATGGTGCTGGGAAAACTGGCTAGCCATATGTAGAAAGCTGAAACTGGATCCCTTCCTTACACCTTATACAAAAATTAATTCAAGATGGATCAAAGACTTAAATGTTAGATGTAAAACCATAAAAACCATAGAAGAAAAACTAGGCAATAGCATTCAGGACATAGGCATGGGTAAGGACTTCATATCTGAAACACCTAAAGCAATGGCAACAAAAGCCAAAATTGACAAATGGGATCTGATTAAACTAAAGAGCTTCTGCACAGCAAAAGAAACTACCATCAGAGTGAACAGGCAACCTACAGAATGGGAGAAAATTTTTGCAATCTACTCATCTAACAAAGGGCTAATATCCAGAATCTACAATGAACTCAAACAAATTTACAAGAAAAAAACAAACAACCCCATCAAAAAGTGGGCAAAGGATATGAACAGATACTTCTCAAAAGAAGACATTTATGCAGCCAAAAGACACATAAAAAAAATGCTCATCATCACTGACAATCAGAGAAATGCAAATCAAAACCACAACGAGATACCATCTCACACCAGTTAGAATGGCGATCATTAAAAAGTCAGGAAACAACAGGTGCTGGAGATGATGTGGATAAATAGGAACACTTTTACACTGTTGGTGGGACTGCAAACTAGTTCAACCATTGTGGAAGTCAGTGTGGTGATTCCTCAAGGATCTAGAACTAGAAATACCATTTGACCCAGCAATCCCATTACTGGGTATATACCCAAAGGATTGTAAAACATGCTGCTATAAAGACACATGCACACATATGTTTATCGCGGCACTATTCACAATAGCAAAGACTTGGAACCAACCCAAATATCCAACAGTGATAGACTGGATTAAGAAAATGTGGCACATATACACCATGGAATACTATGCAGCCATGAAAAATGATGAGTTCATGTCCTTTGTAGGGACACGGATGAAGCTGGAAACCATCATTCTCAGCAAAGTATCACAGGGACAAAAACCAAACACCGCACATTCTCACTCATAGGTGGGAATTGAACAAT